>NW_008689713.1:2890-17768 GCF_000695815.1 Acanthisitta chloris | reverse complement strand
CCCCCCCCCCCCCCCCAACTTATAGCAAAAGTCTCCAGACTAAAATTTAAAAGTTGTATCTGCAACCCCATTTCACCTAAAAAATGCATTCACTCATAACAGAATCTTGGAATGACTGAGATTGAAGGGACCTTGAGAGGCCTTTAGTTTATTCAACATGTCTCCCCTCCCCACCAAGCAATCTCAACATCAAATTCAGAACAGGTTGCTCAGAGGTTTGTGCAGTCATGTCTTGAAAATCTCCAATTTATGACCACTGACTCTTGCTGTGCTGCTGTGCAACTCACTGAAGAGCCTGGCTTCTATTCTTGGAAACCCCTCTGAGCTACTAGAAAGGCTGCCATTAGGTCCACCCTATGCTTTCTTGTTTCCAGGCAGAACAAGACTGGTTCTCCTGGCTTCTCCTTACAGGTCGTCTGTTCCAATCCCAGTACCACCCTTGTGGCTCTTTGCTAGACTTACTCAAGTTTATTGCCATCTCTCTTACATGCATGAGGGGGTTAAAACTGGACACAGTATTCCAGAAGTGATTTAGTAAGTGTTGAGTATAGCAGAGTAATAATTTCCTTCAATCCATATAATTTTGACAAACACAACACATCCAAAAGCCTTCATCTCATACAGAGGCTCTGAAGCTAACACACCATTTCAGGAGAGAGGTGCTTCCTCTTTATTCCTTTCTGTATTAGAAATATAAAGAATTACCATAAAGGATTGTCCATCAGAATTTCTGTTCTTCCTCTCCACCCGAATAAGGTAAACATGCTAGAAGAGGGGAAGTAACTGGGGTTTTTTTCATGTATTTTGGTATGACTTTTGTGATTATCTCTTGGAAAATGCCCCATTTTTCATTTGCACAGGATGTGTCTCCCAAAGAGACTGAACACGTATTTGAGACATCATTTCATAACCAGGAAGAGTGGAACACCAGAAAAAAAAAAGTTCAATATTAAAACAGATATCCAGGAAAAGGTTAAGTGTGAAACTGACTGAACTACAAAGAACAAACCGTACTAACATAAGGATCCTTGAGATTAATTTGGTCTTTGTCTAAAGACTCCTTTTGGGTCTTTGTGAAAATAGAGATACTTTCTGTGCCTGTAAAATAGGTATAAAAGTGTATTCCTTTCTCACCAGGCAGGTTGATAAGTACAGAGGCTTCCCTGAAGCTGTAGAAGGACAGTGTGCCTGACTCCTGCATGCTTGGCAAACATTTTATTCTTTAAGCAAAGTGCTTGGAGGCTACTCTTGGACAGATGTATTTCTGCCACCTGACCTAACTGGTGCTGCTGCACACACCCTCAGAGTCACACTCCTCCCAAAACATGCACATCTGCTCAGAGCAATAACCCACTCCAGCTAACCTACTGCCATCTCTCCCTTGCACAGACAACAAAAGGGTGTCACAGCAGCTGCTTTCATACACTAATCAGACTCTGCACAAGGTTTGTTTCACTACAACTATTATTTTAAGTAACTTGCAATAAACAAACTCATTTTGTGAATGAAAGTTACTTAAGGAGGGGAAGAAGAAAGAGTTAAACCCTAATCATGAAAATTACTACACACTCCCATTCTAGATGTAATTTGGAGTGGATATCACAGGTTAATGGAAAAGGAGCAAAGATATTTCTAATAACTCATTTTTTCTTAACTTACAGTGAAAGTCTTCTAATAAAGGATTTAAAATGGAACACATGAAAATGAGACTGGAAAACAAAGCATATCCTATTTCACTCTTAAGTATGACTAAAGGCAATATTTGTATTTGATGAAAAATGCACCTAAGAAATGGGCCAAGTACTTCATGCAGTCACCAGAGAGCACAGCCACGTTCATTGTTTATCAACAACGTAGACCAACAGTGGCAATTGTGCAGTTTACAAAAGAAACACATTGGATTGTGTTCAGGCACTAATATAGCACACATCTCCACTGAAATTTTTTTCTTTCTTAAGTTTTCCAAACTCCTACTGTTAACAACAGCAAATATTTCTAGGTATTTCCAAATCCACATTGACTACATGTTGTTCTGATTTTTCAGATTATCCCAGATCTTTATTTACAGCTATCATCTTTTATAAACAATATTAAGATATATGAAGCTACCTCATGTTCAGATTCTCCTAGCAAAGTTTACCCTTGGTATTTATATTAAGAAGTTAGCTGAAGTGACAAGAGAACTTACATATAAGTTAATTTTTGTCTTTGCTTCTCTTGCTGAGCTTCTACCCAGCATCTGCCCACCACCCTTGCTTGCCTTCAACAGTTTCCATTTGAGCCTTTGGATTTATAGAAATATTTTTAACGAGTACTTAAAAAGCTACCATCCAATTCAACTCACCAATTTCTTTTTTAAACCAGAAAGGTCTGACTCAATGCAAACTACTTATTAAAAGTGCTCTCAATTACTTGGGTGAGTTTTGAATCAGTATTCATGAGGAAGTATTCTTGATTTGAAATACAATGTGAACAAACGTGCATTTTTTATCATTAAGAAGGCTAATGTATGTTTGTGTCTGATATGTGGAAGAAGATGAGCAAGACTTTTCATAAAGCAGGAACAAAGTCTAGTCATTTCACATATGGCATTCATAGGATTCTATGATGAACTGTCACAATATCTTTTGCTCTAGATACCAGAAGACAAGAGCATATCTTTAAGAATCTGTTAATACAATATTACTGTTTGGTTTATGTTTTTACTGCTCCCAGTTGTGTGTCAGGTGAGACTGACACCTCACAACATGGTATGGACCTACCAAACACCTTGCACCCTTGCCTTTCTCCTCCATTCCCCTCTCCCAATTCCTAGCCTGTCACTCACTTCACACATCTGTTGAAGCTCACTGGATTCCTTCATGAGCTAAGTCAACCCAAGAACTCACAAAAAACTACCCCAACAAAAGCAACAACAGTAAAAAAAAAAAAGCAGTTTTTAGGGTGATTTAGAGAACTGAATCCACTCAGGAAAAGGACTGAAAAGTCCCAGAATAGTCAGAGGGACATAAGATTCTGTAATTGAAGTGCCAGGAAAAGCAGAGAGATGAGCTACAGCAGCACTGAGCCTTCAGAGCAGATGATCAGAGTACCCACGAGTCTATGCTGGATGAAAACCAGCTGAGTTACCTGAAGATTAGTTAAGCACACCCAAGCAAAGACAACAAAGGAACTATTCCGAGTTAACCATCACACACTTACTGCCACTCACGGTGGCTAATGCCTGTTGCTGTGGTCTGTCAGGAGCCAATAACAAGCTGGATGCATTAATCCCATATATAGAACTGTATTGCACACAGAACTGTGAATTACATCATGATATAAAGTAGTTCTGGTGCAAAGAAGAGTCATCCACAAACCCACACACTGAGTCCTGAGGTAAGAAAAATCTGTTCTGCTCCTTAATAAGACTAGAATTTGGCAAGGTGCCAGTCATGTCCAGTGCCTGCCAATCTGGCAGTGCTGTCTCCAAAGTGGGATGAGAATTCTGCCACACTGGAATAATGATGAATGGGGGCAAGGAATCTCCATGGGATTCATAAAGGACCCATGAATGATGAACTATAAACACTGTCTTGTTTCTTTTACAGAGGTTCTGCCTGATGAATGTCCAGCTGAAGTGGGAGACCTGTAAGGAAGGACTGAGTCTGACCACACAGGTCAAGAAAGCATCTACAGCAGACTGGCTAAGAGAGAAGACAACCTTCTAAAATTTGCTTCTTGGGAAAGGAAACCAATCTGTTTACTTACATTTTTCTACCAACCATTGTTAGACATTTTTTAAACTGAGTAGTTTGGGATGTTGTGAAAGAAGATTTGCATTTATGTTTATGTTAACTTAATGTATGAGTTAAAAATTTCAGGGGATGACCACTACTGTGTGTAATGAGTACTAAGACCAGGTTAGTGAAATGCTCTGATAAAATGCCAGATCCTCCAGACAATGCTACAGAAAACAAAGGGTGCCAAAATTTAAAGATGCTGAACAAACTCACTGAAGAAGCAACAGTGCTGAGTAAACAGAAATCTTACCTGACTATAGTTAACAGTAGCACTGTCTGTAATGAAGCACAATAGTATGACAGAATGGAATTGATGTTTATTTTACATATTTCATATCACCTACAAATTGTTTTTCTTGACTTTTGAAGTATTTCATTTACTATTTTATTACTAGAAGTATATGTTTTGCCTTCTTGAACTATGTTATGCGTTATTTAAGAACTAATTGAGTGTATGCACAGACAGATTTGAGGAAACAGTAAAGGCTGATTGGGGAACATGTCAGTCTGAAAATGGAAAGGAATAATGATCAGAAACAACACAGCTCAAGGGGAAAAGAAACATTTCCAAATGGAACAAACCTTTAAAACCATCAGGATAGACTTCAGGAAGGAATTTAGTGCTGAAGTCTCCTTGAACAAAGCGTGGATGGATGATCACTTCTCGCAGTAAGGAAATATTGTGAGCCACACCTGAAACAAATCAATACAAAATCAGGTAACACATTAATCACAAATTACACTAGGCACAACTTGTAAAATATGAACTCTTATCTTTCTGGAATAAATACTTGTTCACAACTTAGATACCGTAGTACTGATGTAATCAATGCAGATTTACCAGTTTTGTTTCACTGCTGCCTCAAGACACTCCCCTTAAATGCTTGTTTTAATTGTAAAAGAAACACTTAAGCCTAATTCAAACACTCGGTTAAGTCAAGGACAGCAAGCACATCTAAAAGACTTTTGGATCAGTTCTAGCAGATGTAGGTAAGACCAGAGCCACCTCCTTGAAACGGCAGATTAGTCATGACAGTATTGGCTCAATTCCAATGAACCCTGAATGGAAGATATGCACCATGTTACACCCCAACCACAGTAATGAAATACAATAAGAAGTTTTACCACTCACATATAATAATACAACATTTTTATCATTTGCAACTCATAAGAGACTCCTGTGGAACTTTATAAAACAAAAATCTATTGCTTCCTCCCTATGTCCCTTTATCCAACCTTGCCTGGTCTATTTTTTTAACTGAAAAAGTCTCCCTTTAGCACCACTCCATGACCCTGCTAGGCACATAGCTCCCCCCAAAAAATTATTTCTTTAATTAAAAAATTACTTATCATAAAGCCTTTATAACCACCTTTGTCCTTAAATTTCTTTGAAAATTATACTACTTCATATTTTCTGAATTTCTTCATCTCCTTTCATTCCACTTCTCAGCCTCTCCTCTCTTCTTTCAAATTTTATTTTTCCTTCTTTTCACCTACTTTTTGTGCCAACAAAGAAAAAGAACTTCTAACAAGGGTAATCTAAAGCTACAGAGCTCAAAGGATGCTGCCAGTGTCAGTCCAGTCTTGCACACAAAACAGTAAGTTCTCTGCACCTTCCTCACAGATGAGCAAAAGATTAGTTTTTCAAAGAGGAAAGGAACAAACTATATTCCATTTCCAGATTAGTCTGGGAAAAATAACGTAATCAGGAGTAGATGTCAGCACAAGGTGTGTACTCAGGACAGTGAACACTGGAAAAAAAGACTTTGGGATAGATTTTGGACACAGTGAAAATGCTCCAAACCAGACTAAGGAAACACCCGTCAGGATGCAGATATAGTTGGTTCACCTTAGTCCACACAGTGAGACTAGATGATTGTTTTTTGTTGAATGATGTTTTTTATGTTTCATTGACTCCTGTCTAAGCTAGTAACTTAATGCTAAACTGCACTTTACCAAAAGTACTTGCAGTTTAGCACTGAACATGATAGTCATTAAAAGTCATTTCACTGAAATATTAAATACAAGGAAGTCTTTCTAGGAGGTGGGAGGGGAAAGGTGATGCAAAAAAGTGCTCTGAGGAAAATCCCTAGATCATCTTAATTATCTTCTCCTTACTGCAAACAATTTTCAAAAGGAAGATACTTTCTCTTCTGAAAGTAGCACACAGATCATCTCTGAAAAGGAAAGCTTAATTTTACACCAGAAAAGCACCATCTTTATCTCAACTCTCTTCTCAGTTTTAGAAAGAGATTGAAGAGAAAAATCTGAAGAGTCTGAACATGTCTACACAGAATAACATAAACATAATGCTCATAAACACGAATATTTCTCAAGAGAAGCTGACATAGATGTGCAGTTCTGGAGCATTGTATGTGTGGCTGCAGGTGTTGATCCATTCCAGGTATGGATAAATGCAGAAGCTGCTAGAGGAAAGATGTTACCCAGCCTCAGCTGTGCACGTTCTCACTCCGCAAGAAATACAAAGTAATTCACATTCTTTCTTCCCAGTGTCAGAGGAACAGGTTACTCCAAAAAAACATTGTGTTTGCCAAGTCACATGAACTGTGACTTGAGCTGCACACCATAACATATAAAATGCAGAGCACATCACAGAACAGTATCTTGTAACAATTTAGCACAAAATTCTGAACTTCAACTTTAGATATATTTATTTGCAAGTTATTAGGATTATGATGACATGACTCAAAGTTATTTGTACTTCTTTTCTAAGAGCTCTAGTTTAAAATAATATGAATAAGAACTCACTCTAAACTCACGTATTTCATACTCTAAAATAAGCTATTCAGGTTTTTTTCCTTACCAAGATCTCACCAAAGCAAAGACACAGCGAATACAAATTGCCATGGCTACAGAAGGAGATTCTTTTGCACTCCTTTTTCTTTTGTATTTTTCCCATTTAGAAGCATGAACAACATTCTTGCTATTTTATATGCAGACCAGTTCAAACAGTTTCAAAGCTTTTTACCCCTACAATTCTGCTGCTGGTGTGAATTTTCAAGCTCTCTGTGTGGCCGTCACTGAAACCACTTTCAACACACTGAGTCAGACTCAGCCTCATTGAATCATGAAGTCACAGCTTTAAAGACTGGGTCACGAGCCATTAAGTAGCATATTACACAACCAGGTCAACGATGAGAACGATAAAAATTTGTCCATTTGATTAAAAGAGCATCAGCCTCCTTGCTGCCTGCGACCTAGATAATCATTCACGGACCATGACGTCATAAAAACTGAGTGAAACTCACACTGCATTTCCACTAAATAAACCAAAAAATAAAAATCTTATGCTAAATTACTCTAACTTGGAAACAATAAAGTCTTTGGCTGCTACAAATTCCCTCAAAAATTTCTGACGTGAACACTAAGGTGAAATATCACAGATACTTCATCTATTAAGTACAACTTCAGGACAAAAAAGAGCTCTTCAGTGCTATCCAACTTTGAATCTAGGATTTAAACATGCTACAATGTGTAACCAGATCATCTCACGTTTTTCATTCCTAAACTGCTATAAGATCCCTGGTGAGCTGATGGCTGATGACAGATGACAGAGCTTGGTGTCTCAACTGACTGCCCCAAAAGACCTAAAATCAAAAAAATGCTATGAATATTCTTAGTTATTTCCAACTCGCATGCATCAGAAAAGTCAGAGGCTTCTGCAATGCTGTAAGCTCAAAAATTCCTTCAATAAGTTCAACAGAGCAGACAAGCCTAGGTGGTTGGGAAGCAATAACACAAGCATTTTATGCAAATGACCAATTTAATATGCGAGTTTCCCTTTAAACTACCACGTAAGGCTATCATCAGTCCCTGTGATCGTTATGTGAGCAATGACTGCATGGCTGATCTGCTTCTCCAGACTGAGCTGATACCTTTAGTGATGTTCCGAATCATATGGCTTTAAAATCAAAAAAGTACCAGTATAATCCTTCAGAAGTCTAGAAGTTTTAGATTTGCAATTTAGCGTGACCTCTGTCAAAGTTCATAAGGTCTCCATCTGTGTGTGAGTAACTGCTAGGCTACAGAAATATGGACCCCTAGAGCAGCTTGCTCCTGACTACCTGCTGCTTCCAAAACACTGGCCAGACATTAGCCTCACACTCTCACAGGATCAAACAGAGGCTAACAGGCAGTGCTTATTTCATGCAAAGTTAGACACTAAACTGAAGTAGATTGTATTTATGTTGCAGTAGTTTCAGGGAATTTTTCTTTTTCTTGACCAGGTCTTGCAGTCTGCCAGGAACAAAATCACATTTGTTAGCTTGACAAGCCATGACATTTTCAACAAACAAACAAAATCCTAAACTATATCAATTTATTTCCCCTCCAGAAAACAAAATTTCACTTCAGCTTTTTTTTTACACTGTTAAGACTGATGCAGAACTGCAGTTACAGTTATATTCTTTTCTCTAAGTCAAAATATAATAAAAAATAATAATCACTGTTTCTTGTACCTCTACTTTCTCATTTCATTTGGCTGTATTCTTCATACAACATTACATCAGTAGAAGCTCAATTGAAGATATATTTCTTGACATGCTATTTTCCAGAATATATTTAAAAAAGAGAACAGACTAGCATTTATCTTCTGGAGATCTAATGAAACTTAAAAAACTACATATTTGTATTCTTTATATAGAACATGTATTTTTGATGTTCCATTAATTTTCCAGTTAAATTGTAGTTATTGCTTCATGAATACATGAGCACACTAAGTAATCACATGGTTCACCAGAGCCTGTTAGCAACCCCTGCTTGAAGAAGCCCTCATCAAAGAAAAAATTAAATTATAATCAGAAGAAATTACTCCCCATACTGCCTGTCCCTGTCTTGCCTCCTTCCCTTCCTCATACTCTGCCTTGAAACCCTACTAAGTATACCAGATTTTTCACTAACCTACAAACTGTAGCCTAACTCCTAACCTGTCCTCACAAGAAAGCACAAAGGCGACAACATCCATTTTATAGAAAACAATAATTTCATAGCAGGTTTGTGAAGAGGATATCACACCACATTTTTACTCACTAAAAATGACAACTAGGAATGCCAAGGCACAGAACCATAGGCAATGTTTTCACTATAAATATTTACTGACACTAAACATATTCAGTGTTGATTAGCCTTTTTACAGTATTAAGCTTCTGTCATCTTGACACCTGCAAACACAAATCTGCATTTATCCATGTAAACTTAATTGGAGTCCTACATGCCTCTCTGTAGATAAGCAGTTGAATAGACTTAACTTGCTGATCATTTCAAATTGTGCTAAGTGGAACAGAAAGAACTTTATCTTCTTACTCACTGATTGCAAAACCAACATGTGGAGAAGAGTACTAGAGGCTTCTCTTTTTAAAAACACAGCAAAGCTAAATTGTCACCCAACAATTTAAATGCTGAATAAGAATAAATGTGATGAAGCTTAGGAGGCACCACAGTTATTTTGCTAAACAAAATCTTGAAAGTATTAACTTAGCTCTGCACTGAGCTTTATGGAACACTGCTTACGTTACTGTCCACTTAAAACAAGAACATTATCACAGACTTGCACAAACTAAGAAAACATCATTTTTAACACATGAACTTTTAAAGGTGATGATTACAACCCAGTTAACCTTCACATTTGTGATTTCAGAAGCTTTCATATTTCCCCAAACCCTCAACATTCAACTGTTTGTCTTTCAAAGCTTGTGTTTTGCTGCAATTCGTTTCAGAGCAGGTTGTCAATATACAAAGTCCCATCACAAAAGTGAGATGAAAAAAAGAGGCTTTTTTAGCTTTGTAATTTTAATACACAAACATCCACATAAAATACTCACATTGGATCAGTACACCACTGACCCTCAGAGCTGAGCATGTATTTCACTTAAAACAATCATTCTTTCAGATATTAAAGTCTGGAGCTCAAAGAACTCATAGACCAGAATAAAGGGAAAAAAGAAGGGGAGTAAAAGCAGATAAAATATAATATCCTACAGTAAGAATCATAAACTCAAAGTGAAACTAGTTTTTGTGCTGCATGCAGTTCTGAACTTCTAAATAAGAGTAAGGAGACCATTATTTACAGAGTTAGAAAATATGTACAAATGTTTTAATTGGTAGAACAACTGGAAAGAGAAGTTAAGCAGGCTTTGTCCCAGAACAAGGGAAAGAAAAGGAATGGCCATTCTGCCATTATCCTCTTCTCAACCATCTCTTTACTCTAAAGACATAGAACACTAGGACAACTTTATATCTAAGGTCCATAAGTAGGAACCACAGCACTTGTCTTTCAATGCCTCCTCAACCTGGCACATTGCATTTCTTGTTTTTCACTGCCACAACTCTTTTTTCCTTAATGAAAGAGAGAAAAACAAACATACAAGCAAAACAAACAAGAAAACCCCACAGCCGACAAAAAAGGTAGCTTGTTTTGTTTCCCCCTCTGCACCTATAACATTGCCTTCCTCTTTTACTTCATCAGCCTGTACTTTAGTTGCATCTTTCTTCTCCACAGGGCAGGAGTAGTCTATAACCTTTACTAAATTACATGCCAAGGTGTCATTCCCACTCCGTCCCCTGTGACTGCTTTAAGAAAAGGAGAGGAGAAACAGGAGCAGCAGCATCTCTCCTGCCAGCATCTGAGCTCCCAGCTGATGCTACCAAGCATCCTGCAATAGTCCTTTCTGTGGGTTTTGAACTAAGTTTGCTGCTTTCCTTTCTCCAATTTCGGTTTCCACACCAATACACTTGGGAACCTGCTGGTCCTTGCTGCAAGCAGTCAGAGCACACGAACACTTTTGCAGAACTACCAGTCTGTTACTTCTGCTGCACAAAAGGGAGAATCCACAGTTCAGCTGTATGACCTGTTGCAGCACTTTTTAAAAGAATGACCACAAAAACAAGGCTCATTTCATTCTTTAAGAACAGACATGACATGCTGGTTTTGCAGCAAAATAGGCTTACACTGTTGTGGTTTAACCCCAGGCAGCAGCTAAGAAGGTTGTTCAGAACAGAACAGCAAAACATTGTTTTGTTCACAATACCAATGAGCACACTTGCACAGGATCTGAATTCAGCAGTCTAAAACTTACAAGGACACTGCCATTGAGAAGTATCTTTTAAGTTAAAATATATTAAGACAAAATCTTTCAGTAATTTATAGCATTTGTATCTAAATTAAAGTTTACTGTGAAAGGTTTTGTACCTAGAATTAATTTATTTTAAACATATTATAAAATACTAAAATTAACTTTGGGTGGTTTTTCTTGTGCTCTAGGATGACCCTGCTTGAGCAGGGAGATTGGACCACATGACCCACTGTGGTCCCTTCCAACCTTACCCATTCTGTAATTCCTGGAAAGCCAAGGCCTTCTCACAATACTAAGCACAGCACTCTTCTTCCCCCCAATTAGTGTGTTTACAGCTGCAAAACGTCAAGACAACAGCTTCTGCTGCCACTGTTCTGGCAGGTCTCCATTCATATTAGAGAATTAATTTCTATATTCCCATTCCCCTCAAACATTCACCACAGCTATTGGTCTTGTTGTTCAAATTAAACAGGAAACAACAAAACAAAAAGTTTCTGAAAAAAGTGCCATAAAATAAGAGAGAAATGAACAACTAACCACAGTGCATGCTCACAGGGAAGAATTCATGCCTCATCCTGATGAGCAGCAGTGCCTCTGTGCTTGACTGGCACCTTGAACTTTTCAGTATTCACGAAGTCTCCATTAACTACTGGATAAACCAAAAAGTGTATCTGCTCGAAACAAATCTGGGTTGGACCATTAACATTAATCACCCCTGGTAGATCCACAGATAAAAAGGTTATCTAACTAGACCCTTTCTCATTCAGAAATCTCAGCTGAGATTTTGAACTCAGATCAGTTATCAATGGAGGAGTCAGTTCCTGTTAGAATAATGCAGACTGTAAAGAACCTCAACAGATCATTTAATCCAATCCATAGCTCAAAGTGCTATCATGACTTTCACCTGCGCCAGTTAATAAAGATGGAGATCTTATACAGGAAAAAAGATTACATTCCAACAGCCACGTTGAATCTGTCTTGACTCAGCCTTTAGTTAATCACACTCTTCGCATCTACCAACACACTGTAGAATTCCTTATTTCAATGTGTACAAGTTGTCACCAGCCCAAACTGTAATAAAGTGCTAAGGTAAGCAGCATTTTCAGAGCACAGCATTGTTGAAAATATCACAACTTGATTTATTCAGCATTTATAATAGAGATATTACTATTACAGGCACTCTATGACGTATTCTTGGTTGCTTAAGGTATTATTTACTCCAATCTTGCTTAAGACTGCTTTCTTTGCAAATATTAGACTATTTTTTTAATTTAATTAGTTTCTTTCATGATGTTGTCAGGCAGATTTAACTGGCAGGGACAGCTGGACCATAGATTCAAGGCCAGGTACTATTCAGTCCTAATAAACAAGTCAATAATGACTCTAGTCTGATGACTTCTGCCCTGTAAGTGGAATGGACCTAAGGAGGAATGCAGTAACTCGTGAATATCCTAAAGCCACAGCAGTAGAACTGGATGTCTGCTCATACAGCCATGAGACAAGGAGAGCAGAGTAAGTCCTTGCACTTCACACTGCCAGGATGCCTCACCCCAGCGTGGAAGAGTCACCTCCTGGAGGGTCACTGTGCTGCTTCTGCCCTGGATTCTCTGCTGGGACTGCCGTGAATGACTTTATATGGTGGCGTTTCCTCCAAGAGGAAAAGGAAACTGGATAAAATCCACTGACTTCATACAGGTCAGCAAGCAAACATCAAAACAGTAGTGACTAAAAGTCCTTACCAACTTTTGCCTGCTTTGAACTGGTGACGCAGAAGTGATGGGAAAGACTCCATCCTCCATTAGCAGTCCCTAAGCTACCCATAGGATGGTCTTTGACCTTTACCCAGTCACCCTATCCCACTCCCACTCTACGTGAGTGAACAAGCATCTTTGTTTACAATTGCAATTACAATCCTTGGGAATTCAAAATTCTCACAGTGTATATTATCAGGACAACTGACACTGACTTCAGCTGGTATTCCTTATCCGAAACACTTTGCAACTCAGAAGAGGCTCATTACTTACAGGGAAAAACAGTCTCTAGAACACAATGCAAACAGAAAATCTGCCTCCCAGAAAATCAGGGGGACTGTTCAGAAAGAGGAATCTGGAGCACCCTATTAAGGAAGATTATGGTGGTCTCTAAATAGTTACATACAAATATGCTATTCATACATAAAACCAAGTAACTTCAAAACTAAAAAAACTAGTCTGTATCTTTTACTACTAACAAAAATATCTCAATTATGGAAAAAACTTCCTGTGAGGCACTTGACATAAGATCAATGTGGTTTAATATTGCATTACATAGAACTCAGCATTTTAAAGCAAAAAAATACACAATTGTTTCAGGAAAAATAAAATAGAAGGAGTCCTGCATAAGTCAATGCAATTTAGAACTTTTCAGATTGGACAGTTTCTACTAACTGCCCTATCAAGCATCATTCACACTAGGCAAGAGACAAGATACTTTCATGTCCACAAATGTTCTATTTTAACTAACCACTGAGGAGAAATCCTGTGGGTTTTCAAATGGAAACCACTGGCCACTGCAACTAAAAATGTGTTCTAGAAATTCATCTACTTTTGAAACTTGTGGTAAATCAAATTTTGTTCTCTGTAATACTTTTTAAAAAAAAGCATTCCCCCTTTAGCTCATTCATTATCTCTTTCAATATTTTTAATACATGAAGAGCTTTTTCTCAGATAGAAATACTACAGAGATATAAGATCTGAACACTTACATGTATATTAATAAAAAGACTTTGTAAAAGGATACAAATTAGTACTTTGCAGATGTAAGGTGTCTCACGCTTTAGAGCATTTATGTATCTGTGGAACTGTTACTAGGCACATACACATCTGTGTAAAACACTTAAGCACAAATGATCAGGTTCCATCCCATATTATAGTACACAGTAAGAGATGCTGCTCCACACACAACTGTAATATTCTCATTAAATATAATACTTCTAGGATCACTTACTATTAATACAACTGAGTGTGAATCCAGAACCTGTCTCCATTAAAAACAAAACAAACAAATCCCATCTCGCATGGGTCTAACTGTAGCAGTATAAATTTATCTCATATAAATTTACCCAGCTGTTATACAGCAGGGGTTTACATCAGCACACTGTACTGCAATAGTCCAACAGCTCAAGTTGCACCAATATAAATCCACTTTAGGGTTAGCAGTTCATTTACAATAGCTAATCCTACTACGTATCTAGCTACACAGTGGTAGAGGGTTGTTCATCTTCCCCTAGACAGATCAATTTTTCAAGTTTGATATGGCATCTATAGTAATCAGCAGCCAGCACTGAAGCCAAACCAAGTTTTACAGAAACACACACACAGATGCATATATACATATATATGAGGTCTCTTCCACCCCTCTCCCAGTCATTCAGGGGGGAAATTAAGACAGTGTTCCAAGATTTCCTCCCATCTGAAACCATGAAACCACATGTCCAGCAACCAAAACAAGGAACAAAGTCACCAAATCCTCCAACAGTTGTCTTCCCACCTATTCCAGATCTTCAAGTGTTCTGACCAGTACTGAAAAAAAACTCCCACACTCAGTGGAGGGGTAAAAACAAGATTTCGGCCACATTGCAATTATCTAATTGTCCAAGAAAAGAAAGAATAAAATAAATCCAATTTTTACCTCTCATATCCTGAGTTATCCTTCCCATTTTCCATAAGACACAGACCTAGAGATTTCTCCCACACCACCCCCCATGACTTCCCTCACTAAACAAGAGTTGAAGTGGTCAGGGCTGATTCACTCCTGCTGCTTGGAAAGGCTGGAAGAACAGTCACTTCACCTATGCAGGCAGTCAGCCAGAGCTGAAACATGCTGACCAACAGCCTACATCTGTAATTGCCCTAAATTAATAATTACCTTGAAAATAAGATATATATACATACACAATTGAATACTGCATTATCCTAGTATTTAACTATAATCAATGTATTAAACTCCTAAAAAATCTACTTTAGT
>NW_008689713.1:0-2855 GCF_000695815.1 Acanthisitta chloris | reverse complement strand
ACATGCTACCATTCTATGAAAGCTCTTTATGAGTTTAAGGAAATTATTTCAATATTTATCTCATAATACTCAAGGAAAAAAAAAATGGAGAAAAAAAATGAAGTCTCTTTAGATTTGATGTATCTTCTCAGCTTAATTAACACAAGCTTTTCCTGTTTTAATTTACACTTAAGAAGCGGGAACTTTACTCAATTTGCTAATTACTACGTTTTCAAGCTGTTTTCTTGAAATAGATGACAGCCTATCACACTAGGAATCCAAATTTCTGTAGTTACCTCGAATTACGTAATTGTCCAAAGCCTCTTCCATTCTTTTCAGTGCTTCAGCTCTATTAGAGCCATAGGTAATCAGCTAGAGGAAAAAAAAAAAAAAGATATTTACATTACCTAGAAATCAGACATTTGTCTCTAGAATTTGAATAACAATTAAAATGTAAAACGTTGCATACAACTTCTCCATTTGCAAAACCATTTCTTGTACATTACTATATCTGTGCTTCAGAGACTCCCTAAAACATCAAGAAAAAACTAAGATCTCTTCACACATTCAATTAAGGAAGGCCAATCACTTTTCCTTCATAAAACTTAAAGCATCTAAGCAAGCTCTCAGAAAAATCAGAGCAGATATTCAATATCCAGGTTGACTCTCCTGACTCCTAATGCCCAACCAACTTCTAAGATGTAATTTTTTTTGACAACTGAACTCTGACTATAATGCCATATTTTAATTTTGCCAATATGTTACTGATGAATAAGAACTAATACTAAGAGACACTATCAACCATTTCTTTCAGTGCTTCTTTTTGGAAGCCAGAATTATTGACATTTTCATCCTGGCCAGGCTATGTTAAAAAAAGTAGATTGGCAACATCTAACTAACAATAATGGCTGTTGTTTAAATTAGAATATTTTTAATCATTAGCAACTGCAAGACAAATAATTATAGTGTCAAAAGGTAAAAATAATTTTATTTAGAAGTGACACTAAATGTCCTCTACTCCACATCTTCCTTCACTTCACTCATATTCCCTTGAGGCATGTTATGCCTGGCATCTTTAAGACACTGAATACCAACTTTTTAACATGCTGTCTCTCATTTATAGAAGTATAAAATTAGTGCTTCATACTTTTAGAATATTGAAAAAGAATAATCAACTCACTTTTGAGATCATGGGATCATAATAAATGCTAATATCACTTCCTTGTTGTATGCCACTGTCAACACGTACCTTCAAAAATAAGAAGTAAAAATAATTTTATATATAGCAGAAAAAAATTTTCGACATGAGGATCAAATCTACCTGTCAGCCTTAAAACACACAAAGCTTATCATGTACATTTTTCACTCTGGAAGAACTAGAATAATTATTCCTTTTCAGAGAATCTGGAAGGAGGGAAAGGAGCTTTTTCCTCCACCAGGAAAAACACTCGCAAATTATTCTCTCCTTTAACAGAAACTTGACTGCAGTCTTCAGTTGATACTCAATATTCTCTTTTGTTCTCCTAGAATGCACAGCAAACACATTAAATTTGATCTAATGATTTCGGCTGCTTTACACACTAACTTCAACTCCAAACGTATCCAACTCTGGTTTAATCCCTGTAATAAAATACAGTTGTAATTATTTTTCTGACTGACACCTGGCATGAAGGATGACCCTTATAATCACACCCTTTCTGCATCTCTATGTAATCACATCCCTCATGTTCTACTACAGCCTTTCCAAGGGCTTCTCTAATGATTTCGGCTGCTTTACACACTAACTTCAACTCCAAACGTATCCAACTCTGGTTTAATCCCTGTAATAAAATACAGTTGTAATTATTTTTCTGACTGACACCTGGCATGAAGGATGACCCTTATAATCACACCCTTTCTGCATCTCTATGTAATCACATCCCTCATGTTCTACTACAGCCTTTCCAAGGGCTTCAAATAGAAGTATGCAGGAACTTTGGAGCTCTGCTTATCAGCTCCATAGGAATACTGATCCTGTGGTTTTCATGTCTGTAACACTTTCCTTCTCTACCTCACCCTCTCAACTGTAAAACATTTTTTTTCTGTTGCTGCTGTTCCCCCGAGGCTTTAATGTTTACACAGCTTTTTCCATGGCTTTGCTTTGTAAGGACACAGCCCCAATTAAAGCTCTGATTCTGCAATATTCATGGAAAAAAATAACACAAGTTCAAAAATTTCTTTTGAAGAGGCTGATTGCTGTTAACCAGCCAACGAGTTAGTTAGTATATTGCTGATTCTTGTTTTCATCTCTCAGTTTGATTTCATCACTGTAACAATGAGGTTAGCCATATAAAACTTTTGAAATGAGCAATTTCTGGAGAATAAATATTTATTAAATTGCTGCTTTGGAGTGCTGGAATCTGAAATATTTTTTAAAAACTAATCAAAATAACTCGAGAGTGATAAACGCATTCTGGGGATCACAAGGATGGAGGGCTCTAATCAAAGCTGTTGAAGCAGCAGGACTCCAATACACTGCATTGCAAAGGGGGTGGGAAAGAGGGTCCTGGAATCTCACTTAAATCTTCACCTGTGGGAAGGAACCTTTGTAATAAACAGCAGCTCATCTGTCTGCAGCAAGGCAGAAAAAGGTCAACGCAACGGCTGTTAGGCCTTTAATATTTTAATTTAGGCAATTATCAAGGGACCACATGTAGAACCTCTTGTCTACAGAATCCACATGAGGGCATGATGATGACTTTATTATCCAAATGACATAAAAAGATACCCTAGCAGGTGTACTCACTTTCTTCAGTAAGAAACACTGTCTGACTGGTTTTTAACACATGATATTATCTTTAAGAAGAAATTTACTTAGTCATATATTTATAATTATA
>NW_008689712.1:119384-145006 GCF_000695815.1 Acanthisitta chloris | reverse complement strand
CATTTTATCCCATGTTATCAATAGCATTTCTTTCTCCATGATGGTGTTCTGACAATTTACTACAGAGCTGTTCTTGATTAAGAAATGTTCCTCCTCATTAAAAATTGAACAAGAATTGTGCAACATTTGTTTTGGAGAAGTAAACTACCTACCTAAGAAGGCAATGCATAGATGCCAGTATTCCCATAGATCACCTGAATTCTTCTCATATACCATGCATTCTTCTCATTTTCCCTGATGAAGTCCATGGGATTTTCCCACCTGCCATTTCTGAGCATTGGGTTTCCAAATTGTTTTTCCCATTTTCTAGGGTGGAGCCTTGTTATCATAAAACAGCAAAATTGGCATAAGCAAGTGTATAACTGAGAAATAGCAAAAGTTGTTATTAGAATAGTTTTTCTTGTGAAACAGAGAAAATCTTTAGAGTGTTCTGCATGAGATATATCTTACATTAAAAGAAACTAAAATAAAAGCACAAAGCAATCAAAACCACAAACAACCAAAAACCCAGAAACAAAAACAAACTAACTCCAACAAAACCAGACAGAGTATTTGCAGAAATGTCAAACTGAAGGTGCCTGTAGTTCTGCACCTTGGTAGGAATTCAGAAAATATAAGGGTAATAATTTTAAATGGTTACATATTTTTATTGTTATAGAAAAACTGCTGAGAAATGTCCATTGTAAGCACACTAACTGATGACCTTTACATTACCTTCTAGATAATGTAATTACCTAGATAATTTATCAGGAAATAAGTTTCGTTTTGAAAGAACAGATTCATATTTTAACCACAGTAACTGCTAAAAGAATGTACTTATATTGCTGGTTAAAAACCTCAGGATTGTATAAGTAATAGCATATTATATTACTGATATTATTACTGGATAATTTCAGGGTAATTACTGGTATTCAGTAATACCAGATTTAGTTTATCATGGCTTTTCATATTGACTAAAAATAATTATTTGTAGTTTTCATATTCTGTGATCTTGAAGTCAGCAAACAGTTTAACCTTATCTCCTTTTCCAATTAGAAGTGTATGCTTTTCCAAGTTTAGTAGCAATTTAATGTTAATGTGCAAGACTCATGCAGAAGTATTGTTAGAATTATAATTATCTGATCCACTGGCTCTTTCTCAGGTCCTTGTCTCAAGATCTAACCCTGAGCACCAGGTCCAGCTTTAGAGATTGAGGGAAGGAGGTGAAGAGGATTTCCTGGTCCCCAGCCATGCACTTATGTTAATATTCAAATAATCAGACCGAAATTGACTGCCTTCATGGGCTTTGATCTTTGTGGGCCTATAATTGAAGCCAAATCTACTCCATGAAAGATTTATTTCTCATCTGGAAGATAAAAAATTAGGCACATTACCTGAATTGTTTCAGATCTGTATTTCCTACTGACCACTATTGGAACTTTTCTAGACCTTGACCCACTGCTGCTCACCCTGGTCTATAAGCTGGACTCTCCTAACACTAAAGTCTTCCTCTGACTAACTGGGTCCTTATGTCATCAGTCACCAGTCTCAGCACAACACTGGTTTATCACTAAGATTCCACTACTCCTACAGCAGAGCAAGAATCCTGGGCCCAGAGATACCAGAGATGGATAGAAAGGATATAAACTTCAGATAGAATGGATAGAAATTATAGAAAATAATATCCAAATCACCATGGATAGTAATTGACAGGTCAGTAATCCCTTTCTTTAGTGCTCTCATTCAATATTTTGGGTGAGATAGAAAAAAGTCTTTGCCCAAAGCCATGGAGAAACAGAGTTATTTATAACCAGCTTTATTTCTGAAGGTCAAGAATGCTTTTTCCAAACCAAGGGATTTGAACACTACTCAGGACTGATAGTTTCCATCCATCTGCCATATAGAGGATATATACAGGATAATATCAGTCTTGAAAAGCTTAATGGGAAAGGCAGTGGAATTAAGACAAGCACAAGTCCTGTAAAAAATCTTGATGTTTGACAGGTGTCATTCAGTGAGAGATCTAACAGCTATTAACTACAAATTCAAAATACTTACATTCTTTTTCAAATCACATCAAAGTATCTTTCTGATTATTTATGGCTCTTGTCATCACAATAATAGAAGCATTTACCAATTGGAAGGAGTGTAAAAATTTCTGAACAAACAATTGCTATTACATAAATGAAAACATACCTACAGAGTCTTTCATGAGAAACAAAGGAGAACAAATACCTGATAACTGGTTATTTACTTTATGCAAAATGGTTTAGGGTTTTGATATTGAGACTCTTTTAAGAGTGACACTTGATGTGCTAAAAAACCTTAAAATACGTATAATTATTATTTTATTATTTTGCATCAAAAATATTAAGAACAAATTACAACACAATAATTCATAACATAATGTGGGAGTCTGGTAAAGGAAAGACATGAAGTACTAAAAGATATCACATGGAGAAAACTGAAAGCTGAACAGAAAATAGAGTTGAAATAAAGAACCCAATTTAGCTGCATGTATAGATATATAGGAATCACTCATCTATATATATATAAATAAAATTATATATACATGTATATATACATATACATTGTATATATATATCAATGTATATATTGATTATCTATCCTACATTGAGAAGAATTAAATTGCAGGATTCTCTTTTAAACAGTTCTAATGCATTTACATTAATCCTTGTAGCAGGATTGATTTGAAAGTGCAGAAACAAATTCCTTAAGCCCAGGAAAAATCTACACTGGCAATAATTTTTCATCACTCTTGTTTTGAATTTGACGGTTTTCACCATATGCTTACAGACCTTTACTGAAGTTTTGCAGTAGGTTTCAATGGGAGAATGGGATTATTAATGTTGATCTTGGCACCCTTTTGTTATTTTTTCAGTGTTGCATTTCACAGATTATGCATAAAGTATCATGAGTATTTTCACTATACACAGGAAAAAGTAGGTATTCTCTGGCTAATCCAAGGAATATCTGCAAAGGGTAATCAAGATCAGGAATGGCTGTTTTACATGAAATTTTAAAAAATGCGAAAATATATAATGTTCAATCTTTTTAAAAAATATGGACAACACCAAAATAAACAAAATGTTTAAAAATGCTTTAATCAATATGCATGCCCAGGGAACAATAGAAAAATTATTTCGCAACATAACTACTTTAATGTGAAATTAAAAACTAGTTTAAATGATATGAATAAAATATTCTGACATATCCAAATTATTTGCTCTTTTATTTCATACTGAATCAGTCCCTGAAGCTATTTTTGACCAATACGATTTCATTAAGACCTCAAGTGCGATAGCTTTCAAATTTCCATTACAAGATGAACTTTACAGATCAAGACAACCATGACAGTATGATCAGATGGGAGGATATCAAGTGGCTTAGTGTGTGGAACTGATATAGTGCAAAACGCAAATTTGTGAAGAGGGAGATCTGAGGTAGTCATAAACAAGTTTGCAGAAAGCATCATAGCCCTGGAGAAAATAAAGCTTTGGGGGCCTTTTAATAGCATAAAAGGTATGTGAGACGGTTTTTGTGATCAGCATTGAAGTTTTCTAAGCTGTCAGTGCACTGAAGAAATGCTTCAGTGACTGTCCCTTGAGGAATCTTTTCCCAGCAGACCATGGCATCTCAAGTTTCTCCCTAACATCCTTGCTGCATGCTAAGAAGCTATGGCTGACATCTGCTTCACCACCATCTGGCTAACTTCTTTGTCTAATGATATGTGTTCCCAGCCTCCAAAAAGCACTTTCCAGGAGAGCAAAGAAGAATTTAGATGACTTTTGGGAAACTCTCACTTAGGGTAGGTACATAGGGAACTGCTATGTATGCACCTGACATTACAGATAAAATGTAAAGTGCATTTTTTGTCTTAGAAGGCACAGTTTAAGAAATAAGATACTGAATAAAGATAGTGCAAAAAGCATCTTATGAGTTGGTCTTCCTCTAGTATAACTTCAAGTTAAAAGCTTGAGATGAAGGTTCAAGACAGCTCCCAAAGACAATTCAAATTGTTATTTAAAGCTGGTGTTAATCTTTCTAGGTACAAAGTTTTGCTATCCCAAATGGGTGCTGCCTTTCATCATCACCATTCTCTGGAGTATTAGCTTGTATGTAGGCTTTCCTTTTTCTGTCAGGATTAGTGAGTCAGATAATTGACTCCTGTGTCCTATGTAAATAGTTTCTAATGTGAGAGAGTTTCAGATGCTGTTGAGTAGATCTCTACATATGTGCAATGCTACTCCTACAAATAATTGAAAGGAGCAAAGGGATTCAGTGACACACTTAACTTTTTCTAAGTGTACCTATTTACACAATGCAAATTCATTCACAATGTTTTGTGATAAATGGATAGGGAAGAGTAATAATACCTCCTCTTATACATGGACATGGACACAAACATCTAACCTTTTTGTTGCTTTAGAGCTTCATTGTATGCATTTTCCCAAACAAGAATAAAATAGTGAGGCTTAATTATAGCTCTTAATAAAGAATAGACTAGACAACACACTTGCTAACTGGGGACAGAAGTGTGTTCATATCATATAATTTCCTGGAACAGAGAAGGATGACCTTCAAAAAGATTTAAAAGGACATGCTGCATGTTTATCTAGCTTGACACCTGAAAGCATTGGCTTCAACAGATGAAGACAAGTTCACATCCAAATAATAAAAAACCAGCCCAATGTTAAAGTTCAGATTCTATAAAAATTGGCTTTTTGAAGCCACTAGAAAATTGCATGTTGGTTTTGAAATTCATGAAAATGCAAGGAAAAGTATCAGAGTCACGAATATGTTAAATCAGCCAAGTTTTGAGTGATCCCCACGATAGTCACTGAAGAAAATTAATTGCTTCTGAAGGATGGCCTATGCTCCATGAGGAGTGCTGCACTTGCATCAAGTCTTATAATAGATGCGTCCATCATTAAAGTTTGATTGAGTTGAACGCATGACTGATTATTCCCTCTAGTCACTTGGGAACTTCCACTAGAGAAATAGTTAAAGTAGAGGAAGATGTGTCACTGGATAGTTATGGTGTTGGATTTATTTACTATTGATTGATCTTGCATTCAGTAATGGGACTTTGCTGAAAGTCAATTAATTCTTATGTTTTAGTTAGTCTAAGTTTTATTTATTTATTTATAAATAAAAGACTGTGTACTACCTGCTAAGTTCATCCCCAAGTCTATTTTGGAGTACCTACTTCAGAGCAACCAAAATCCGATAACTGAGGATGCTTCACTGTCCTCAAGGGCACAATTAAATTTCCAGCATTTGTGAGAGTGTTGCATTATTTTCTTGGTGAATTGATCCTTCCTGTAGTCTGAGTTTCTCAATATCTGACTTATTTGTATGCCACAGTAGTGAATCAGGAATTTGAGCTGTACACCATTTGTTTAAACAAGTGCATGAAACTTATTTCCTTTGGCTTGTAGAAATTCATTAACATATGTGTTCATAAATGTACAATGTATGCTGAGCTGAAAATAAATGTCAAATAAAACTATTTCATAATTCTATATTTATTCACCGAGTGATACCGAAATTCGTGAACACTTAATTTTCTTGTTTCCTACAGCACACATTCTCATTTGTATGTAGGTGCTGCTACTTAATTAGTTTACAGATTAGTGATCCGGGTATCTGTGACGTGCAGGTAATATTTATAATTAGTGGCTAATTTGAAATGAATATTTATTTTGCTGCACACATACCAATGGATTAAGTCAGAATTGGCTGACCTATTTGCAATTTATTCTGGGGACTTTAATTGTCATTTTTTACCTTTTAAAGGAATAGTCTTTGATTGTTTGTGGGAATATTCTGTTGTGTACTTGAGTGGTTTGACAGTTACTACAGAAACTTTTTTTAGAAAGATGGTGTGAAAGACTGAACCCTTTAGATTCAGAACAGTGCTCAGGAAATGAAAGCATTAGCATGCTTTCATATAAATAAAGAAATTTATAATATCTATATGGATCTTTCCACATTATAAACTTGGGGAAAGGGGAATTAATGAGTAGTTACTATCTATCTATATAAAGTTTGCAATGTTTCTAGATACTTTTGTTTGAGTTCAAATTATAGATAAATGTACAATAAAGAGGCTATTTTCCCTGTGAATATTAGAAAATTATAGTTCTTTCATGTGTTTAGAGTTCAGATATGACATATTAAAAAAGAAATAGTTGAATACTTACAGCTAGGCTTTATTACTTTGGACTAGATCTTGGTTTATTTTCTAACTAAAACAGGTAATTTACTCTTAGTTTTATTTCCCAGAATGAATAATATTTATCCTTGCTTTTTACAGGAATAGATGATTGATAACTCTTATTAGATGGCTATTGTATGATTTTATTCTAATCAATTACAGCATTATTAAAAAGAGTAACAGTGCTGTGCATGACTAAATTACTTAATTCTGCACCAAGAACTGGCTCAATTCTGCCCACAGAATAAACAGGCTTTTTGAATAAGTGCATTCACTTTCTGAAGGAACTGACAGTGCTCAGAAACTAGGAATTTTATTTCATTTTTTTGCCTCTTTCCTCTCGTATCTCTTGGGTTTTATAAAAGGCAGTTATCAAACACTTAAATTCTTGTCTCTTTTCTCAAATTATATGCAACAGATATTACAAACTAATTTTACCTGTGTCATGGTAACTTGTAGCAGTAGTAGAATTTCTGCATTCTGTATGTTGGATCCGTATTGAACCTTGAAAATTTTTCATCTTACGAACAGTGAAATTTGCTGTGAAATTTAGAGTGCAAAGCACAAATTAAATGATAACATACGACCTCAAGAGACATGAAAAATCACTGAGAAGGATCTGAGGATTCCCCTGAAATTCCCCTTTTAATCCAGGCCTCAATTTTTTATGATCTAAATGTATTTAATATGTGGACAACTCTATTAACAGTAGCTTTCTGCTTGTTGCTTCAAAGCCATCATATATTGTTGTATTTTCATTCTGTACAGGGCAGCTTATACAAGATTTATGAAATACTTCATCATAGTTCCTAAATAGTCATCAGTCCTCGGTCCAAATCTGTATAATAAATTTATTTTATGTTAATAGATAGTCTATATGTAAATGACCAGAAAGAAAAGGTTTGTAATTTATCAGTGCACACAAAAAAATATATGTAGAGATGGAACCTCCCCCTTCACATAGACTTACATTTTAGAAAAGGTATTTTAAAAGAAGAAACAAGAATAAGAAATGTAGCAAATTTTCCATGTTTTGTCACAACAGTAGTGAAATGAAAGTATAAATAATTGAATAGTTTCCAAGCACACTGTGACTGACAGGCACTTAAAAATATTCTGACTTTTTATGTCATTTCACATATTTCTAAGCCCAATTTTTTTAATTTTATGCCATATATATCTGTATTAAATATATTGACTTCAAATTGCCAGAAATTTCCATGATATTTGTCTTCTCAAGACTAGCAAGCAACTAAAGCACACCAGTCTGGCTGATAAATGCTATCAAGCTCACAGACATTCTCAGCATTTGTTTTATGGAAATACCCCCCATACAGTGGCAATGGCAATGATTTTATGAAGAATGAGAAAGGAGTTCTTATTTTACACATTCCTATAAGTACTGCAGTGCAAAAATGAGGTCCTGAGTCCAAAATATTTTATTCATATATTTGTCTCCTGGAAGAAATATAGAAAATTTTAGAACACAGCAGATGTTGAAAGACAATCATATCTGGAAATAGATTTCCCAGCTAACCTCCAGTATTTAATAATCTCAGGTTTTCGATGCTGTGTGTGGATTTTGATTCTTTTTCCATGGGTTAGCACACAGCAAGTGGAGCTTAAACTTCTAAAGAAGCAAATATAAAATTCTTGCACTTATTTTCACAATTGTGGCCCAACAAGGTACCTCTACAAGAGAATCATCAAAATTTATTGATTATATACATTGGTCTCCTAAGATACACCATATGTCTATATGGAAAATGAGTGAGAACTCTAAAATGTGATATACTTGAGTGGTCTCACACAGGTAAACAGTAAAAGAAAGAAGTGCCTGTTTGTCTATGCTAGAGAACATTTATTAGCAAACTACCTTTCATCTCCCCTCCTTCCACTTCCATCCTGTGCAGAAAACTGCATAGTAAGCTCAAAAAAGTAGCTTGAGAACTAGAATTCAAGCAATGGGTAATAGAGGTGTAAGTAATTAGCCCTTTCTCCTATTCTGAGGTCCCAAGCGATTCCTTGACTAAGCAGTATTGCAGGGTAAGCAACATATTTATTGCTTTAAACAAGCTCAGCACACTACAATGCAGAATATATACCTTAAGGTAAGACAGTCTTTTATTCTTAGGCAGACAAGTTACCATGTATTTTCAATTAATTGATTGCAATATGCAAAATACAGGAAAGGCGATATTGCTAATTTTTTTGAGTAAAACCTTACAGGAGACAGAAAACAGTGCAATAAATAATCACAACCTTTGCTTGCCACAGCTATTGGTTATGTGAAGGCTGACACTTTCTCATGAGACAAAAGGCTATCCTTGCTCTAATTACCATTTCCTATACGAAGTGTTAACTGTCTAAGGACTAATGAAACAAATCTTTCCTGATAATCTAACATTTTAGTAGTTATATCATCCTTAAATATCTTAAATTTGATAACTGCTGAATTCAGGTAGGTTTCTAAGACAATCTGTGTCTGTTTCTTTTCCTCCACAGAGAATGCTAAAGTGAATAATGGAGGGATATGTATACTTCTGTTTGGCTTTTATTTGAGTAGGGACACTCACCAAGGGCACATCCTCAGCTCAGGATAGTGCTAAAGTTTGAGAATTGGCTGACACAGCACTATGAAACAGTTTGATCTTTGCACCCATTCTCAAAACCATCAATTGTGATACAAATGGACACAGAGATGAGGCATTCAGGCAAGCATGGAAGATGGCACCTTTTATCATAGGTGCTGAGAGTGGATAACTTTCGGTAGATCTGAAGTCATATGTCATTCCACTGGGCACAGCCAAATTGCCTTGGAAGGAGGAGTGGAGATGGGTTGGACATGTTCATCGATCACAGGGGACTCTGCTTCCAAACCTTATACTGCTTGGGAGCAATATGTCCTCCTGGGTCTCTTCCAGCTTTTGAGCTAGAGGCTGCGAGCTGCCACTTTATAGACACAATTAGATGAAGCTTAGTGCCACAGTCTGACATCCTTTGAAAAAATATAAAACTTATCTGAGGAAAGCAGTAGACACTGTACTCTAGGGAGCATTCCTACACTGCTATGAAATCCAGCAGGGACTCTTATTTCCACAGCTCCCTGAAATATTTCTGGTAGTGGTTCACCACAGCTGTTAGATAGATGCATAACTCCAAATAATCCCCCTTCCCTCCCCCTGCTCCCCACTTTTTCATAGTATATTGCCAGAGGAATAGATTTTCAGAATAAGCTGTTATCCAAAGAATGCATGGGTTTGGTTCCTATGTCATGATTTTTGTGTTATTTTCCATGAAAAACTATACTTTTCTCCCACGTTATTTTTCTACTAAAGTAATTTGGGAACTTGATCTATTTGGGGTCATGCTGAACACTTATTTGGAAGGGAGGGCATATGACTGAGCATGAGAGAACGAGCTTTCAAACAATTGTGTCTACAAGGAAACCCTCTGCTTTCACAGACTAAAGCAATGAACCAAGCAAAATTTGTTAAAGGAACTGTTAAGGATGTAATATCTGTGAGTTTACATCTATGTTTAAAAATAGACACTTGTGTAGCTATTAGAATCAGAGACAATACAATGCTCTGCATGACTTGCCAAGTGACCTTAAATATCTGAAACAAGAATATAGATAGTAAAGAAACAGTGTCAAAGTGCTACAGTGCAAGATGAACACTGAGAGGCAGAGAAAGGAATGACTACCTGGAAGATGTCAGGTTGAGAGCCAGTTCTCCTGCAATCAATGTGATTCTCTGGGACCATAAATCAAAACTTCATCATAATAGAAGCACCAGGGAAAAAAAGGAAGAGGAGAAGACTAAAATGAACAGTGAAAAAAATCCCCAAAACCCAACACCAATAAAATCTCTTAGGTTAGGGAGGTGTAACTTAGAAAAATCAGCTCCCTTATGTTTATGAATACAAGATCACATATCAATAAATTCATGAAAATGGGAAAACAATATCTATTATTGTACTTATATTTTCCCCATTTAGAGTGTGAATTTGTGCTAACAGTTTTAGTTTCATTACCTTTTGAGAAGTCCCATCAAATTTCATTACTTACGAACTTATCTGCTACAGCTTCACTTGCTCTTCTGTCTTATCAGCTCTTGAGAGGTTGAGAAATAAGGCAGTACATTTGAACAGCTGCTCAGTTAGAAGGGTCTAGATCTTTTCACTGCCCGTACCCTTAGTAACTTGTGTGAAGTCCAGTTACTGGGAAACACAGATTGCCTGTACTATGAGCGACACAATAGATTATTTGGAGTTGCAGTGGAAGTCTTTACCTGAACTGAATTCAAAAAATGTATTCCTTTTTATGACGTAGGTCATTTCAAGGACTGGACAAAGGGCTAGGATAATTGCATTATTTTGTGCAATATTTTGTAGACCTTTTTTTAAAAATGAAGAAGAATGTACAGAGAGAGATTCCGTTGTTCAAAGTATTGACTTTTAGCTCATAATTGTAGTTAGAGCAAATGTCTCTGCATGTTTCTATATGGTTGATGACTGTCCCATACTACAGTTCCTTAGCATTGCTACTTAAAATTTGCTTGAAGTTAGTGATGGAATTTCTCCCTCCTTGTGGTATGCATGATTTCAAACGTGGTGAAATAAGAAATCTATGGGAACAAGAACTAAAAAAATATTCTATAAGCAAAGAGAAATAAGCAAAAAAGAAAGCACAGTAATCACATGGGGGAAAATGTTAATGCTTCTGTTTGTTCCTTTTGTCTTGATTTCCTATTGAGGTTTTGTAGGAAGTGGTTAGGAAGAATTTGCTAGGAAGAGGAGAGAGTAGAGGATTGTAGAAAGCATCACGCTATACAGGCAGAGAAAACTCACGCAGGATTTTCAATCAGACAGGCAGTCAGCAAGTATGAGGAAATAAATACCCAAGGGACAGCTGCGTCAGAAAACCCCCTGACCTGCTTGCTTGCCTGCTTGCCCTGTTGGCCCCAAAAGCCCTTCACCTTGGAAATGAAGATACCTTCCTAAGTCAGATTCCTGTCCTGAAAACAGAGCAGCGAGCAGTGAATATTCTGTCTGCTACTTCTCGTGTTCAGCAATGTGAAAAGAGGACACTTTTACATACCTTGGCACCAAGGACAAAACAAGAAATAAAGGGGGAAGCCATACCTTTGCCATTTCTCTCTTGCATACAGTCTGTGGCTCTTCTTTATCAATTGCCCATTTCACAGCTGGTCACATTTTCATGCAAAAAAAATAGTCACATTTCTTTAATCCAATACTAAATTACTGTAAGCTTATTTGACTGTATAAATATTTACATTCCTATTTGCATATGAATATGTAGTATATGTCAGAATCATGAAGACATTTCCACCTAAAAGAATGGTGCAAATTATCAAACACAGAAGGTGAGGCTAAGTACTTACATAGTAAGAGGATTAATAAGTACATGGAGAAAGAAAAAAAGAAAGGTTGAAGCATATCAAAATATGGAAGTGACACTAACCTACTGTAACTTGCAAGTAGATTGGTAATAGTGTTCATCAGAATGTTAGATTTTTTTATGAATTATTTAGAGTATCTCCTGTGTCTACTTCTTAAAGCCTATATTTAAGATGATTTTAATGCTTGTTATAATAGGAAATTTTTTTTATCACTATTTAAGTTCCTACTGCCTAGGGTTAACCATCTTGTCTGTGGGTATTTCTTCTTGAAAAATATCTTTAAACAGGTGAAAATTTTCAGCCAACCATTGTGTTGTGAACAAAATCCAGGAAATGTTAAAATTAAATTATACATTAAGAAAATACTTCAAAGACCAAGGTCAATTAGAGAGTGACATAATTTGCCAAGGGAAATTGTTGAAGCAGAGTCACTGAAGATATTCAAGGCTATCCTAGCAATATATAGGACTAATTATATAGTGCTGAGTGCTTTCAAAGTGCTGTACAGACATGAACTAATTAATCTGCTCAACACCCCTCAGGGACAGGGGAGGAAGTAATGCAAATTTTAGCATCACCTGCCACAGCTTCTGGTAAAAGGCAGAAAAGCCCTCATTTTGAACCATCACTCAGCATTGGTCCCTCTCACTTTGTTAACTATATGCACATGCATGTGTGTGTATGCAAACTGAAGTTACTGACGGCATGTTAAGGTAAATCAGAAAAAATAATAAAATCTAGAAGTCTAGTTTTGAAGTACATTAAACATGTGTTTGGATTGATGAATGATGCTACTCTTCCTATTTTCATGTTCCATCAAGGTCACTAATGTTCATAGTTAAAACATTAACGCCTTATTTAAATTCTTTACCCTACATATCATGTACTGAGCAGTGCAGCTCTAGAAGCTAGGGCCTAATTCTTTTTATCTTGGGTTGATTTGTGTATTAGTAATGTTCTTAGTTTGTCTTACTGCAGTCATTAAGATCCCTCTTTATTGCATGTTGTACAAACAACTCAGATGTTTTAGGGAGAAGACAATTCAAGAAATGATAGCAGATGAATGTACTGAGGAACAATATACTGTTCTTATGTTTGGCTGCAACAGAAGCATATCCCAAATTCTCAGCATTTAAACAAAATAAATGCATTTACATATTGCCTTAGTAACTACTGAACAATAGTGGCTTTGGTCCTAGGCATGCAGTAGGTAGAACAAGTGTTCAGCAGCAGTATTTGACTGACATTTGTCTTCTTTGAAATATCAGAAAGCAGAGAATTCAGTTCAAAAGTGATGTACTTGTCACAGAGCCAAAGACAGTGGTGAAGCTGTCTAGGAAAGGTGATGAGAATTAGAACTTAGCACTGAACTTAACTAGGGAAGTTATCTACTGGGTTCTTTTTTTTTTATTAAAGCAGTTGTAAAAAGACATACTCTTATCTTTCATTAAAAGAAAGACTTGTGAACATCACCTGATAACTTGAACCAGACAGCGATTTAAACACACACAGTATTAATGCAAGGGTAAGTAGTTGAGTGTCCAGATAGTGAAGTACAACCAATTCTTCTTTAGTCACTCTTTAAGTTTACAAGATTTCTTATACAGAAAGTTAAAGGACCTGTAAAACATTTGGAATTCTAAGAGATAAATTACATACCTGGACTTGTATATGACAGCATTTCAAACTGCCAGTAGATAATAACTTTAGAATGATGTGCCCAGGTTTTATTAGCTGGTTTAAGAAGCATAATGCTTTTGATGTCAGACTTCTGGCCCACAGTTGAGCTTGGGTATGGTCTTAATTATAGAGTCACTCAATTGTCCCTTTCAGTCTATTGAGTTTTGAACCAGGGTACTGGGGAGTATTCCCAGTTTTAGCTCTGAGTTTTGAACCCCACAAAGAAAAGAGGGTATCATACGTGTTTTTATAGCTCATTTTTTTCAGCATCAAAGCTCCTTAAATGTAATGAGGGAAGATTATAGGAAAATAACATTTCATTATTCATTACAGAGAGTTGTGAGATTTCTGAAATTTATATTTTTGGACCACAGAATATGATAACTATGCAACTAGCTAGTGACCAGATTAGTGGAAATCTGAGGATGCCAGACAATGGGAAATAAGGATTCATAGTAACACTTTCATTTGCAATTAAAAAAAAATCTAGAAATAATAAAAGGAAAAAAATTTACCTAGTGCATAATAAACCCATTGAACTTATTGCCCCAAGGCATAAGCAAGGCCAAGAGTTAAGTAGGAGTCAAGTTACATTAGTTTGGATTAAAAAGTGAGGGCTATAAATCTTCATGCATTCAGATATAAGCGAGGAACTATCTAATAAGAATTCAAAAGAAATTTTCCCTGTAGGCAGATTTTTCGATGGAGTTTTTAGTATCTTCTTCTGACATACTCAATCCTGACTATTGAAGATGAAATAAATAGAGAGAGCCTTGATTCATTACAGCAATTTCTGTATATTTACATGTTCTTCAAGACCATTTTGGCCTTGGCAGTTCTGTCAGACTGAAGGCATTTCAAAATTGGTACTGATGACTACACCTCAGCTTTTCAAAACATAAAAAAAAAAAGAGGCCTAAAAGTAGGCTAAAGTTTGAAATATCTAAGCAGACTGACTGCATTCCCTCCTTTTTTTTTTACTATATTCTTGACGTATTGCTGCCTGACTGCTCTAGGCACAGCATAGGCAGAGGTCTATGATGTCCATCATTTGGTCTACTGTAACCTACAAAACACCTTACCCTAGAAAACCTTAGAATACAACTTTAGCACATAATGCCAAACATGCAATACATGTGAAAATCTGTGTTGTGGAAAATGCCTTATTCAAAAAGTTTTCATTGATATTATGCTCAAATTAAACCAGATAAATCATATTTCATTTGTTTCAAATATGAAGTTAGCAGTTTTCTAGAAGAATAGGGAAGTTCAAATAAATATTATACCAGCTATTCATTCTACTCTGCTTTGTATAAATGCAATTTTTGAAATTATATAATCCTAATTCCACAGACATATACTTCAAACCATTTGCTGCCATGGTATAGCTTGAAAAAAAAAACAAATGAATCAACAAAAACAATAACAACCAAAAGAAAAAAATGCAAAAATCAGGAAAATAACTTTATTTATCCTGAATAATGAATATTCTTATTCAGAGTTGTCTACAGGTAGGGGTTAACTGTTAGCACAGGCTTTGTAGAAGCTTAGGTGAAAATAGGTCAATGAAGAATAAAAGCAAAAACTGCAGGTGATATTCAGAATTTTCTGGAGATAAAGAATGCCTTTCTATTGTGAAATCCTATGTTTGCAAAAGTTTTACTAGAGGAAGAATAGAGCTATTCTCCCACTAAAACAAGTAAAAGGTTCTCTCTCCAGGGAGGGTAACCATCGTTTGAATATGACTTTTGGAAAGCATCCTAGGCTCAAATGTAAAATCTCTGCAATGCCAGATTTTCAGGGAGATTCAAGGACTTCTTTTCCCCTGTACCTGAAGGCTTATGTTAATCCAGTCAGTAAAGCCAGTAATTTATTGAGTACACAAGGATGGCAGTCATTTGGGTCATCTGTGTTTACTTTGCTTTTGTAAACTACATTTAATGGAGAGTGATCTCCTGTGACAGCAATTGTATCTCACCATAGGGAGCATACCATGAAAATCCCCCAGTTTCGGTGGCACGGGGTAAGGGTGTCCTCATCTAATTACAGATTTATATATGTTTTATGGTCCAGCAAATGCAGTCAAAAATCACAGCACCTGGATAACGTGAAACTCTGGAAGAAGGATTTTGCACTTTAGCAAAAATGCCACCAGCGACTGGAAGATAGAGGAGAAGGAGGAGGAGGAGGAGGAGGAGGAGGAGGAGGAGGAGAAGGCTAGTTTGGAGGATGTTTGAAACTTGAGATTAGTAATCAACAGTTACCAGTGGTGTTCTGGCAGTGGAAGCTCAGCCTTTATATTTATTATTTCACTCAGTCCTAAAGAAGCAATGAAGAAAAGTGCTGAAATCCTTCTGCAAACTCTACTTCAAGGAGAAAATTTCCAGTTTCTCAAATGATAAGTAGAATACAATTTTTACTTATTATTCTAGGTATACATGATAAATTACCAAAACAAACAGTAGTTTTCAATGCTGAGTTTCTTTGGAAAATAGTGTATATTTCTAATATGTAACAATAATAATTAGATTTTATATATAGAGGAGGAGACACAATAATAAATAAATACCATAATCATTATTGCCTACAATGAGCTCTTAATTCTACAAAATGCTCATACACCCACTGCCTAAAGAAACTTGGATGTTTAGCATACATGGCTGCAACTTAAGCCCTGAGTTTTCATGAAATACATTTTCTGAAAGAGAAATGGGTTTGCCTAGGCAGATGTGTGGCACACAGCTCATGGAAATTGTAGGTATGTATCAGCTTAGGGGGAGTGAAGACTTGAAAAAGATTTTGGAGGACAAATTAAAGAAACCTGATTCCTTTGGCAAAATGGAGCCATGCAGAAAGCCGATCAAGATTAATCAAGTACTGACCCTCACTGTTACTTTTCATGACTGATGAATCTATTGGCATATGTCCAATGTGAAATACTGCTAAGACAAAATAACAATCAATAACACAAGTTTCCTAAATAACCTTGTATCTTATGCTCTAAACCCTAGAGATTTAATTCTTGATTTGTGATCAGTTCCATTTGAGATGCACATTTATTCATAATCCTCTTGGACTAGACTATCTAGAAGACTATGCAGCTACAGAAGATCATAAATGAGAACCCCTTACTTTGTGAGAATAATTTAATTTTATAGTGTTTGTGGGATACTGCTCTCCCTAAACTACAAACACTAAAAAAAAATCCAGGGAAGAATTTCTAGGTCTAGAATAAACTTTTTTTTCTAAAGCCTTTGTTGTCCAAAAAGTCCTATCATGCATACATCTGCTTAGCTTTCACCATACAGAATACATAGAAGTGCGCTGGTGGTGATGGATGAGTCACTTAAATTCGGCTCACAGAAATGAATGGTTCCATTCCCCTGCCTAGAAAATGATGGAAGAAGGTATTTTCATCAATATTGTTGGTTTTGTGACTGGAGTGAGGGTGTATCCAGTACAATCCAAAGGTGAAACATCAATTTGTTAGTAAGCAATCAAAAAAACTGGCATTCTCTTTATATACCTAAGGTATTGCCTTAAGGAAACCATATATATGTTGAGGGTCAGGTATAAAATACAAGTACATTCTTGTGGCAATATTTTTGGCTTAAAAGGAGTGACATGTGGGATGAAGATGATAGCACAGCTTCTATTTTCTAACATTTTGCAGAACAAGGAGCTATTTTTCCCTAAAGAGATGGCATAAATATACAGTGCACTGTACTTGTGTTTAGACTCTAAATAATTCAATATTTAAGAGCTTCAAGACTTTATCTTATGCATGTTTGCTTCTGTGAAATCCAGAGCCGTATACTGTTACAGCATGTGACCATATCCTAACAAATGTTTGACATTATATTCAAAGAAAGAAAATTGCACCTGAAGTAATAAAAAGTGGCAATTTCTTTGAGAGAAGTTTCTAAGATAATAAGACGTCATAGAGAAAAAAATAAACCCAAACTCTCCTACCAGGATTTAATTTGGAGCTTTCTGATTTTTATCTATAGCTTTATTTTTTTTTACAGTCAGCATGATATCAAGAAGTTCTTCATACCTTCAGCCTCTGAGAAAGATGGATGTTATCTGCATCCTGGAGATTTAAAGGCTTCAGAATATCTTCTATGAGATTTTGTGCACCTTGAACAGGATTCAAGGTGGAAAATGTACTTCCTTTTTCTATAATAAGTGTCCCAGAATAGAATCCAGTCATTTATGTGACTAAAAATAGTGCTTGTAAAACTGCTAAAAAAGCCTGAATCAGTTTTAGTTTGCAGTTCTAAATCCAATTCACTCTGTTGATTCAAGCAGCTACAACATGAGAGCCATTAAACCCTTAGTTTAAACTTACTTGACTTGGATGTCAGTACTAGAGATTTCTTCAGCATCCATCCAATAAATTGCTTGGAAATGTCCTCAGAGCAAGATCTTAAGCAATTTTTTTCTGCATAATTATACTTCTTTTTTTTCTCTCCATTACAAATGTGCTTACAAAGGTATGACTATTAGAAGAATTCAACTATTACAGCACTGCAGCAAGAAACTAGAGCCTCTGGGTGGGTTCTGTCAGGCTGAACCCACAGAAGGGAGCTTTATACAATCTGCTGGAAGGGCTATAATTTTCCAGTCTCAAGACAAATGAAGGCAGAAAACTTGTTCCTCTTTTCAACAGTGTTCATACTACTTGCATAGACCAAATGACTTTAAAAGTAATGGAATACAACTCCATTAGTTTCAGAGAGCTAAAACAATTCAATTTGGTAATGAATTAACAAAAAATCTGGTACAGATTTCTTTTCTCCTCCTCCTTTCTTAGAGTTTTCGTGAGGATGAATCACAGTTTGGCACACTGGTAGGACAGTTGCCTTTATATCTTACTTTTACAGAACACTGATCTGCTGTTTTGGCATATTTTAGCAAACCATATTAAGCCAGTTTTTCCCAGTATTTCAAAATACTTTAAGCTTCCCATTACTCTGGCCTCTTTAATGCTATTTTTGTTTAGCTATTGGATTTATTTTTTTTATACTATGTAGTGATTCTGCATGATATTCCATATCCTGCTTCTAGCTAACCTTTGAAGGCAAGCTGTCTTATAGTGATAGCCTTTCTCCTGCCTCAGAGTTCTCCATAAATTCATCAACTTTGGAGGAAATGTTCAGTGTTGCGCTTTTACTGCCATCTAGTGCCAGAATAAGAAAATAAAAAAAAAGCTGAAAAAAAAAATCTCAGCCCTTTATTTTGGGCTGAGAAGAGAGGTAATATTGGCTAAAAGTGAGACTGTTCTAGCTTCTGGGTGAATAAAATACTATAGAGAATGCGTAATATAAGAAATTTTAAAGATATTTGAGATTTTATTAGATGCTAAGTAGACAGACCAACATGTACTAAACCGATATATATTCAACATAGTATTGTATACTTTTTACCCATACACATTCATGATCACATTTATCACACTGTCACATTTACTTTGATATATATTATTAAGCTGATATAAAAGGAGAATGCACTGTATTCTTTTACACTTCATTTTAAATATGACTATACTTGACTACTGGTTCTGGCTGGGATAGAGTTAATTTTTTTCACAGTAGCTCTTAAGGTGCTGTGCTTTGTAATTGCAGCGCAAAGAGTGTTGATAAATTAGGGATGATTTAGTTAACATTTACTTTGATATATATTATTAAGCTGATATAAAAGGAGAATGCACTGTATTCTTTTACACTTCATTTTAAATATGACTATACTTGACTACTGGTTCTGGCTGGGATAGAGTTAATTTTTTTCACAGTAGCTCTTAAGGTGCTGTGCTTTGTAATTGCAGCGCAAAGAGTGTTGATAAATTAGGGATGATTTAGTTATTGCTGAGCAGTACTCACACAGAGCCAAGACCTTTCCTGCTTCTCACATTGACCCACCAGCAAGAACGTTGGAGGTGCACAAGGGGTTAGGAGGGGACACAGCTGAGACAGCTGACCTCAAGTAAAGGGACATTCCATACCATATGGCATCATGCTCAGCAATAAAACTGTGGAAAACAAAGGGAAAGCGGAGGATATTTGGAGTAACTTCTCCCAAGTCACCAGGATGTATGTTGGAGTCTGGCTTTCCTGGGGATGGCTGAATACCTGCCTGTCTATGGGGAGAGGTGAATGAATTTCTTGTGCTGCTTTGCTTTCACACACTGCTTTTACTTTACCTATTAAACTGTCTTTATCTCAATCTATGAGTTTTCTCATTCTTACCCTTAGAATTCTATCCTCCCCCCCACTGGGGGTATTGAGTGAGCATCTGTGTAGGGCTGAGCTGCCTACCCCTGTTAAACCACAGCAACTTATAAACAAAGAACAAAGACTCCATCCAAACTAATAAAGAAATTAAATTTATATGAATGAGGTGGAGTTGCTAGTTAAGAAATGCAAGGGAGTCTCATGGGGGAATACTGCATGTTATCTCAGAAGAGAAAGGAGGAAAGAAAGAGAAGAAATGGAAAAAGTAGCTGTCTTTAGTGTAAGGTCCGGGCCCTACTATTATTTAAGGAAAATCCTACATGGATGAATACAGCGCAAAAGTTGTAGCTGTACACATTTTTCACCTTATGAGCCTGAAATATCAGGAATATTGACAGAAATTTGATAATCAGGTTAAGAAATCTGCATTTGATATCTCCAAAATATATATAGTAGTCTGTTGTATGTGCTTCACCTCTGTTATTTATTCTAATTTATTTATTTGCTTGTTTGTTTTATTTTTAGTTTTAAATAACAATCTGAGAGTTGACCACTGGGCCACCCAAACTTCTATAAGGGTCACACTACTGTCAGAGCATATTGTGCTATAAATATGTAACATACTCCCAAATTTCTACAACTACTTTTGACAGAAACATAATTTACTCTCACTAATGTATCATGTGATTAGTAGCCATAATGCAGGCAGTTTTGGTGGCAGCAGGTATGGAATTAACAGTAGTGGTGTATCAGTTCTGCTTTAGCTGTAAAATTTGCTACAATTGCACTGCACAGAACCAGCTTATCAAAACTGTGAGGGCTGATCACCTAGCAATCTACAAAAAGTTCATATACACGTAATGGTTAATTTTGGGAAATAGTGTACTAAATTCCCTTGACTATATCAAGAATACTACTCCTAGCATGAATAGATAAGGTGACAAAATGAAAGAACATAGGCTTATTTTGTATTCCTTGCTTCTACACAATAAATACTTTATTAAGCATTTTCAAAAGGTAGTTGAAAAATAGAAAAAGTATCTAGAAACCCAGAAATACTAAGACAAATTTTGTGGCTTTCGCTGCACAGTAATTTTGCTGAAAAGTTATGTCTTCTTGCTGGATAATATATTGTCTTTATATTGCCGAAAAGAAATTCAGAACAACTCATGCTTGATGAAGCAGTTCTCAACTGAAATTTGATTTCCTAGTTTATAAAAATGTACAACAAAACAGAAAAAAAAAAAAAGTAGAGAAAAGTATTTCTATCCAAAACCAGACAGATTTACATTTGCATCACTTTGTGTCCTGTTAGTTCAGAACAGCTTGGTCCTGTAGAACATTTTGTTTTCAAGCTTATACCTGTAATAAAACACTCATCAAGTAATTGATTAAATATGTCTATTAACATGTACACATTAACATAATATTTCCCTGGTGGTTTGGTTCTAGAATTAGCTCAAAGATCATGTTGAAAATAATTAATTCTTATGAATATAAAACATGGAAAATAGGTTACTGTTTGCAATTTGGTCTTGGATGATGATTTCCTATACTTAAATTTCATTAAGAGAACAGTAATAGTTTTAATCAAGTTTAAGGTGAGCTTTCCCTCATCCCCGCGAACAACTTTGCATTTTCTTTCAAATTTTCATTGAGACGAGTCACTCTTTGACACAATAGGAACAGCTAATCCTTTTAGACAAATTGTGGTAACTGCTTTTGAAGCAGAACCTTTGCTCCTACCCTATGGGATTTGAGGGAAAGAACAATGGAATACAAATGTCCTGAGAAATGTAGACAGGGATTTTTGAGAAGGGTTCTCCCTTTGCTGGAAGCTCCATCACAAAATCAGTTGCTCAGGGCACAGGGAGTGGACATGGCTGAGTGAAATATGTGTGCATTTTGCAATATAAGCCTAGCCCTGATATCGGAAAAGTGAAATCAGAAAAGTAGGTGGAAATCTCCGTTACTATGTCGTCCCTGTATTACTGTGTTTCTCCCATGCTGCTGCAAAGGTAATAGGAAAAAAAAATATTGTGCAGTCAAAGGAGATCAGGTATGGAGAAGCACAGACTTTCAGAGGAAAAAGTTTATTTTCCAATTAGACTCTTAGGTTAGAGGCTGTGCTCTTCTCCATTTCTGCAGCTGCATCCCCACTCATTTCCTCAAAAAGGTCAGTGGTTGAAAAATGTAACATTCCTTGACTGGCTGCCTTCCTCCTCCAGTGAATGGTTTAACAAGAGAGCAGGTTCATTCATTTTTGGGGGGAGGGTATTCAAAACACAGCTATTGCTCAAGGATTTCAGTTTTCATGACACAAACAGTTTAAGTCAAATTGTCAACACATGCACTAGACTGTCAGTTTAAGTAGATATCAATTCTACAATAGCACTGCACAGGCATATTAAAAACAAACATATGTGCTCATGCAGAGTTCCACTTCAGCCTTCAGTCTACTAATCCTAATCCCACTATGTGGTTCCTTCTGGTGAAAATTGACCAGGCATGAAGATAAAGGTATCTTAACACATCCTCTTTGTCTATACCTTTCAAAATATATTGTGACTCATGGCAATATTGTGTGGGGTTTTTTTAACCTAGACTTGATAAAAAGCATCAGTTTAATAAAGTCTTCAGTAAAATACTACACTAATAGTCTTTTGTTGGCATTTTATTAGTACTTATGCTTGGAAAACAATAACTCTCCATGATGATAGAAATAAATCCTGCTCTTTTGGATTTGTTTGGTAGTATCAGCTACGTCCATTACAGTAACTCAAACTTCACACAGACTCTGGGAAAACTTTTAAAGCTGAGCAGCTAAGGGTTATTTTGCATGAAAGTTCTTTGGACACAGCTGATATTACCAAAACTAATACAAAGAAGGCAGGGTAACCTTTCTGGTCTAAACTCCTGATTTCTTCTTACAGTATCATAAAAATACAAAAGATAATGCTGCCATCATCTAATTGCATAATTACTGTGAAATAAAATATAACAACCCATGCATGTTAGTATATGAAACTTAATGGCCAAAGTCAATAGATAATGTAATTTCATTATACATTATATAAATACATATGCATTACGTATGTATTTCATTATATTAATGTTATTATCATCCATTATTTTAATAGATAATTATAATTTCATTCAGTTGAAAAATTTTCCTGATGGTTGATTGAAAGGAAAATTGAAAGCTTAGAGAACATTCTCGGGTTATGGGTTTTCTATCTTTGTTGTTGTTTTTCTTGTAATATTTAATCAATGCCCTTAGTACTCTTTCTGTTTTAAATTAAAAGCATTCTGTACTGAAGTATCTGGATACACTGATGTGTGTCATATCCTGCTATACTTTGGTTTTGTCCTCTGCTGGTTCTTTTAGGTCATATCGAAACCTATGCAAACTAAGCTGAAATCAATACTCTTAAAATGGACAAATCTGCCTTTAAGCAAATGCCAATATTAATTTCTAGTTAAAGCTAAAATATTAGCAGGTATGGTCTTCCAACCTGGAACTCAAATTTCACCTTTTAAAACCTTGTTTTAATATTAATTTCTAAATTCTAATTCAAATGTTAATTAAAGAATAATTTCTAAGTGTTTTAGATATCAGCAATATCAAAGCAAAATTCCTCCTCAGTTGAACTAAGAATATGGATCTCCCTCGGTGTGTTTTGCTTTTTTATCCCCAAAATTTAAGGTATGTCAGTTTTCCATGCTGTACTGCTTGTTGATTTTGAGCTTGTTATTCTGGACTGTTTCCAGTAGGAGTCAAAGGGAGGAGAACAGAAAATTATCCTGGTCATATTTTATAATTCTGTTGTAATAGCTCTCCAAGCCTTAGTAACTAGGAAGGACTTTGTGTGAATATTGATGGGCTTTGTAATTAATACTGTAATACATTAAGACAATATGTATGTGAATTGTAGTATTTCCCTGGTGCTCAGCTGTAATGAAATGAGTATATGATTTTTGCATTTTCACCATTAGGCTAGACTAGACTAGGCTAGACTAGACTAGACTAGACTAGCATATATTTAATTATGCGTATGTCAGTGACCTGAGGAAAAGTTGTCTGGCTCAAAAAAAACAGTTGGGAAAACTGTGGGGGAACAGGTCGAGCTCTGCATAGGTGTGGCAGTGGGTGCTCCCCCCCAGCCCCTTGAGCCTCAACAGGTAACTGCTGGTCTGCACTGGAATGGCCTCAGTGGCCACTTGGCTCTGATGTGAGCCCTGAGATGGTGATGGTCGGACACGTGGCCTTGCTGGGAGCCCCGAGATGATGCCGAAGCTCCTGACTCTGCCCAAAGCACATCACAGATATGAGGTCACCTGGGACGGGCCCTGGGGGGGAGTGGAGCAAACAGCAGCAGACAGCGAGAGCCATGTGGCACATTCCACTGCCCTGGGGTGGAAGCTGCTGAGATGGCGCGGGATCCAGGGATGGTGACTATCTACCTCTCTTTATCATCTGCTTTTCTCTTTTTCTCTCTGCTTTTTCTCTCTTCTTATCTCCTTTGCAATATGCTAAGTTACAAGCCACACTGAGCAGTATCCCCTTAATTACTCACTAAGTGCCACGATCAGTGCCCGGCTAAGGCTTTGTTCTCTTAAGGCATACTGAATTAAAGTTTGCACAGAAAATTTGAATGATGTGAAGTTTACTGACTTGCCTTTTGCCGACTGTCTTATTTCACATGGGTGACCCAAAGTTCATAAGTAAAAATGGTTATGAAAATTACTTAATTTCTCCACAATGTACTTCCATAGCATTGCTGTTCTTGCTGTCATTGCATACAAATGATATTGCCTGTTTTTAGTCCAGTGGCACATCTTTCCAGCAATTAGAGCATTGCCATTTTCTTTCTGTGACTCCACAGTAGCCTCTGGACAGGACAGAATCTAAATCCTAGGTGTTTTCTCTACTTGGCAGCCAGCAACTAATTGTTGTAAGAGTGCTGCCACAACAGCAGATACCAAAATTGAGTCTGCTCATAACTGCATTTTCTCTCCAAATCATAACTGTAACCTCGCCTTCTGGAAGAGTTTATCTAGTACTGTTGGAGTTACTAGTTTCTTCTTTCTCACTTGTAAGGAAAGTTCAGATAAGGGCATTTATATTTCCATTACAATTTCATACTTTTTTGCGGTATTACTAAAGTCTTTTATCAATTGAATGGATATTGACTTTAAAACTTAGGTCTAACTAGTGGAGTCAAGTTTTCCAATGAATCAGCACTAGAATTCTTCCTTTTTGAATGTCTAACTTACATGTTAAGTCATAGTTTGATGAATAATTCTGAGGTCTTGACTATTCTCTGGAAGGATTTCCAACTCAACAGGCTACAAGGTAGAAATTAACATCAGATAGCTATTAAAAGCTTTTACATGTAGTTTCCAATATGTAGTTTCTGAAAGAAGAGGAATTTCAAGGTAAGCTGTATCCAGTAAACTGGTGAGATGCTTATGTACAAGAAACTTCCTCATGAATGCCCTAAAGCAACTTTCCTGCTGTTTAAACATACACCACAGTTAGTTACTCATACAGTTTTTCACAGTGCTGACCCTTATGTATGCAGGCAAAGATCAATTCAAGTTCAAAACATAATATTACTGGCATAGAAGCAGCACACCTCTACTCACAGGGGAAAACAAAGTGAAATAATAAGTTAATGTGATGCATTAATTTCTCTTGTTCCACTGAATAAAATGTAGCAAAAATAAAGTAGTGCATAATGAAAAAAGGAGAACAAATAAAATTTAACCCCTGGTGCCAAGGATTCTTTTCCCCATTGTTAGAAGAAGAAAACTGGAGTGTTTCTGACTGTAACTACTACCTCCATGAACAACATGTCTTGGCAATGTTAATGTCCCCGGTGTTCTTATGATATGTCTGCCATGGACAGGGGTTCTACAAAACTCACAAGAAAATGTTTACACAGGGTTTTTTTATCATCTTATTGATCACAGAGAGTGGAAAGTTCCTAGTGCAGAATATTCTCAAGATCTTCTAAAAAAACTATAGCAAAAGTCATTGTTCTTGGCATGATTTGAAAC
>NW_008689712.1:107992-119351 GCF_000695815.1 Acanthisitta chloris | reverse complement strand
CTTTATATTGTCGATCAAACTGTTGCCAATAAGAACACGGTAATCATACATGAGAATTAAATATTGTATTCCTTCTTATCCAGAAAATGACTGACTCTTCACTAGTACACTAGAAGTTCAATCAATGTGAAGGGTGAAGTCTCATCAGACTCAATGGAGCTGTGCCATCTTACATCAGCTGTGGATTTAACTAATTAATTCCTTGCTTGTTTTTGGCTGGGGTGTCTTGAGACAGCCTAGCTCAGCGATAGCTCACAAGACTCTGGTGAGATCAAATTATCATTCAATGGCTATATATATATATATATGTATAATTTAGGGCATATTGACAATTATTATTTCCAACTGTTCCTTAAATATACAAATCATTCTTAAAATCTTTAATGCCTTGTATTTAAAACCCATTTGTATCGCATTTTAAAAAAAATTGGTTTTTTGCTGAATTATTTTCATATAATTGTCTTCTTGTAAACTACATACGCTGTTGACAAACCATGAATGATTATTTTGGGTTTAACTGAGATTTGTAAATAATTTACATCAAAAGAATTATTCTACTTTGTTGACAACAGTCAATTGTCAACAAAGAGGGAAATGTGCAAACAGGGACAGCATATTGAAAAACAGATTGCAAACACACAGGGAAAGCTAGACTTAGATCACAGGGAAAAAAAAGTGTTTGCAGAATAAATTGCTTGTAAACAAACATGATTTTAAAGAAAACCAAAACCAAACAAAACAAAAATACCACACAAGCCTGTTCATAGTTCTAAACATGCAATATATGAAAAAATAAGCCTCGGTATTAAAATGGCATTAAGGTGACCAGAAAATCCTTGAGAGATTAAGAATTAGTCCAATTAGACTATATGACTACATGCAATAGTCTCTGATTGTCAGTAAGGTGCTGCAGAGAGCTGACTTGACCTAAGGAAAAAGAAATTTGAATGTAAAAAGACCCTGGAATCTTAACGGTGCCAGGGCTGTACTTTACTGATGTGCACGTTCTTATGGCTTTGCTTTGGTACTATTAAGTTTCATACCCCTAACACAGTTTGTCAGACAAATATTTCTCCTGTGAGACCTGTAAACACCAGCCTTTCTGAGTGATGGCAACTATGAAAAGTAGTTGAAATGACGCGGTCACATCAGTTAATATAGAATGGGTAAGTAATTTCATCCATGGCGTATTGCAATGCAGAAGATAATTCATTAGGGTGATTCCCTCTGCTTATTCAGACATGCACCATTCTCATCCATCACTTGCATAGGATTCAATAACTGTATAACAGAAACAAAAGCCCTTGTCAAGGTGGCATGGGATTCTTGTCTAATACCCAGCTAATAGGAATGAACAAGGTCAAAACAGAAGCTAATTTTGCATGCCAATTTGAAAAGTGCCAGTGTGCTCCCAGGTTTGAAAGTAAGACAGTCTTTGTGCCTGTATATGGGTGAACATACCCACATGAAACCCCTTAGATAATGTGTATTCTTTATACTCTTATTAAAAAGGCATGCTGTCAGTTCAGCTCTAAGGCTGGGAAATGGCACTCTGTTCCAGTCTCTCAGTCGAAGGATGGGTTGTTGCTGTCAGCAGTTCTTGTCAGGAGACATGAAGTATATATCAGTGCTATATACAGTAACTGTTTCCAAATGAAACTCCCTTACTTGACTACCTGACAATTGTTTTGGCTGTTGTCATCTACTTTCTCTTACATCCAAATCTATCACACTTTATGCAAAAGTGAAGAGGTCACCATAGCAACTTGGTATCCCTAAATTTCCCAGGCTGACCATTCACAAGATTCTCTGACAGTCATACTCCCAATGCCAGAGACTTCAACTGCTGGGACCAAAGCCCTGTCACAGTGGGCAGCTCCAGTGCACCAACAGGTTCCCATTTGACTCCCTAAATACCTCATTCACATGCAATCAGACCACATTTCCGTATTGGTTTGACCCTAGGTTTCCTATGGCAGAGTCTCAGATGTCTAGTTCCACAAAGCAACTTATTCATGGTACAGTAACACAGTAACAGCCTGAGCTGGGTGCCTCTGAGGAGGCCTCCTGGGTCTCTGGCTTGTGATGTGTGTCTCAGTGCCCATTCACCTGGCTGGTGCCACCCACCACCTGTCTTCATGCACTTTGTTAACCACAAGGTTGACAGCTCTCAGCCTCTTGTCTTGGGCTTCCACCCAGAGCTCAATCTGCATCTCAATCTGCATCTTAATCTGCATCTTGCAAGCAGAGCCACCTGGACCAGATGTATTCCTTAACACTCCTCCCTTTGTTGCAATTGAGCATACCTGCTAAAATACTAAAAGGAAAAAGATAAACTTTTAAGGCATTTATCCATTGTTCTTATATACAACATTATTACAAGTAACAAACATAACTATTTAGTCTAACATGACTATCAGAGGGAAAAGTGAAAACACTCTTTTCAAGGCATTTAACCATTTGCCTTTTAACATTATTGCAAGCGATAAACATTAAAGCTAAAACATTATCATGGGGTAGAAATTAATCTCAAGCTATAGATAAAAGATTCTCAAAAGTAATTATTTTGACCAACTGGTTGATAATTCACTACTTGTTTGATATGGGAATGGTGTATCCAGTTATCCTTACCCAAAACTAACAACACAGTAAGATAGTATATGGTTTCTCCTGTTTAGGTTCTAATTTGGATTTTTGTGAAAATGTCTTGACTAATACTTCATCCAAAGTTGTATATTCAGGTATTTCAGGTGGGCTAGTCTGATACTATTGTGCATACTTTTTCCACCCTTCAAACCCTTTCTGCATATATATAGCATACTGGGTCAGGTGTTTATCTTCCGACAGGCTGATCTTAGCTGGGACACAAGGCTCTGGTGTAGCTAAATGCCTCTCAAAGAGAATTTCTTCTGGGTTGGTCCTATGGGTGGCTACTTTGTATCCTTAATAAGAAGGAGGAAAATATGCATCGTTTTGCCTTTATAGTATTTTCTTTGGTTTTTTTTTTTTTTTTTACTTGATAAGGGAAACGCTGTCCATTAGGCACAAGTATAAATAGAATATACTTAGTACCAAATTTCCTTTTTTTTTTTTTTTGTTTATTTATTTGCCATGGAAATAATTTTTTTCACCTTTGGCTTCTCCTAAATTTCACATATAAATGTATGCATGTGTTAGAATATTTTGAGTAAGACGATGAAGAGAGGAAGTTATGAAAATTCCTCACCAAAGGTTACCAGTAGGTCTAGTTCTATTCAGCAAAAGGATTAGACATTTTAAAATAGGGTTTCCAAAAGTATTTAAAGTCATTAGACACCAATCTCTGATTGAATTTAACTCCCTCAGGCTCTTTGGAAAATTTCAGCCAAAATGGTTAACATGAATATAGAAGGACAGGTATTTTTTCCTGTAGAGAAATTAAGATAATAGGAATAAAACATTAAGCTTTAGGGCACAAAGCAGCTGATAACTGATTAGAATGTAACAAGATTTTCCCTTCATGAACATACTATAAGTACTCTCTTGGTTCCAATTATGCGTGATACATACATAAAAGGGATTTCTTTAATAAGCATACTAATTTCAAGTCTATCTAAGTAGTTAATTCTTAGGTACATTGCACTGATTTTTGATTAGAGCTGGGCAAAGTTATCAAAAGTACCTGTAGAGATTATGTTTCTCTCTCCTTTTGACTGCATGTGGCAGTTAGACATAGCACTTGTATTTGACTTTTGAAAGCCTCTATGTGAGCAAGTGAAAGAGAATACTGAAAATTCTTTCAACTAACATCAATGCGCATATTAGTGGTCATACACCTCCAAACTATCCTTACTCATACTAATAATGGCTTGCACTGTCTGAGTGTTTTTTTTGCAGTGGTTTTGGCAAAAGCATTTTTTCAAGAAAGTCTGTTTCTTTCAATTGCTGTTTAACATACTGTTTTAACAAATCGTTATCAACTGGATTCAATTTTCACAATTTTTGAACTGTCAAGTTTTACTTTTCATGGCATAAGCCATTTGTACTTAAATAAATTAATTGGAATTGTGTATTCTATGTTCTTTCGTAAGTATGGCATAATTACGTAGGACTCTACACTTGCGTTTTGACTGTGATCTGTCTTAACTCATTAGTACTTTTTGTATATTCCTGCTTAAACCAGTTTGATGGATCTTCCTGTGCATATATTTATTGAAAATATTTTGACTCTCTGCTAATAAAACAATAAATATTACATAGTAATTCTAATGATAAGTATTTTTTTATGCATCTGAAAGCTATGAAATTTAAGAAGGCTTTTTGAAGAGTTTTATGGTTGGCTGTGCAGGTCAGTAGTATAGCACAGACACTTGTGGCTGTAGACATATATATTACATTTTATGTCAGTAAGGGGATGAAGGTGTTTGGATATCAGTGGTGAATTGCTCTGCTTTATCACAAATACCATGGATCACTGGCAAAGTTTTCAAAGACATAGGAATTAAGTTTCTAAGATTGCACAGTTACACACATTTTCTATGTTCTCAGTCTAATTTGTTGAGAGGAAAAGAAAAAAAGTTAAATAGTAAGACCACGATCTGTATATCTATTCCATTAAGAGAAACAAGAAAACAAAATGCATATTAGGAAAGTACAATCGATGGAATTCATATAAGCTATGATTCTGTTTCAGAATGAATTTTAGTTACAACTACGTTCAAAATATAGTAAAAACAGGGTCAGCCTTTGAATATCATCAATTTAAATTAGACCAGAAGAAGCTGGACTACAGTTAATTAAAGAGGAGCTGCATGAAATATTGAATAGATTTTGATCATGGTATGAAATAGAGATTACTTTATTTATGAAATGTATTAATTAATTCATTAAGAACTCACATATGGCTACAAGGCCAGAGGAACATGCTAGTTAAAACTTGTCTGCCTGATCTGCATCACTAGGATACTCCAGGGCAAAATGGATTGATATAGTTGCTGCTAATCTCCAGTTTTGCTTTCTGTCTTAGTGAGAGGTCAATAGATAGACAAAGATGGAGTTTCTGCACTAAGCTAGTAACCAGAATGTAATTTTCAGTTGGTTGAACAGAGTTTAGTCCTGCCCACCTTCAGCACTGTAGATACGACCAGAGAGCACGTCCTTTTCTCCAGGAAGTTTGGTGCTGACCATATCTTATGTTCAGGCAGTGATATTATAAATGGCACTAGAGGATGAAAGGTTCCTTGCCCAGAGGACTCTTTGTTTGCTCTGTGTTGGAGCCTATGGATGAGCCATGGTTGGAACCAGGAGTGACACGAATTAAATGTATTGATATTTTCATTTATATATGTTTTTTATCATGACACTAATGACTAGTGAGCAGCACAGAGGTAGTATGGGACTAAGATATGGGAGAAGGTGAAGGCTGTAACATTTGATTTCCTCCTTGAACTGCAACTGAATTTTTGGAACTGTAACAGCTGGTATTCTGTGTCTGGAGTGGCACAGATTACATGGTATCAGGCACAATGATTAGACTCAGTGAGGCTGGGTAATATGTCAATTTACAGGCGCAATGCAGATAGAAATACCAAGGGTTATGACAGTAAGATCCAAGCAGATTGCATTACAAATTGTTATCTAGTGCAGAGCACTTGGGGACTGTAAATCCAGTTACTGTTAAAAAGTTGTTGCTGTATTTGTCATATGAAAGTCAAATTCAAATCCTGAAATTTTCAGTCTTTGCTGTAAGTAGAAAATATTTTGATATGTCTTCCCAGGTGGTTTGCACAATTTAGATATATTTCATATGTGGATATATGCAAGGAATTTGTATTCACCTGAAATGTCTATTTGCTTCTTGTATCAAATTTATAGTAATTACCAAAGTTGGGCTAATCAGAATCAGGTCTATGAAATATCATTCGGTCTTGTAGAAAAACAGCAAATTTACGGAAGATGGAAGTTATTTCTTAGTATAGCATTCAACATATATAAACAGTAAATCATAGAATCATATATATGTGCTATATAGTGTTGTACATTCAGATTTCTTAATAAAAGAAGCTAAGGTACAATACATAAGACAATGTTACAAAGACTAGCAGAAAATAGTAGCAATTACAAGAAATCTTTCAGTGGTCCTCATGTTTATGGAAACATTGGTGGAATGTTCCTGTGAAAAATTTGACACTTATTTTTTCAAAAGTAGTAACTGAAATCTTCGTGTATACATACCAACAGTCTTATTTAGCAAATACTTGGCTTATTTAGGAGTAAGTTTCATACTAATAGTGAATAATTTTTACATTGACTTTCTTCTAAACAGTTATATCCTTTTTTTCATATGGAGATGTTCTTTTCTTGGTAATGCCGATGTCTGCCCACAATTTCCCTATATTCATCTAGTATGGATTCGTGCTCAAAAACTAAAAAATCTGCCATCTACTCAAAGAATTTAGGAGAAAATCAATGGGAAGCATTACACTGCAAACCCACTTTCTGTATAAATATGGATGTGGCTTCATAGAAGTTAAGATCTCTTTCAGGTTAGAATGGGCTGACTACCACAAGGACATAAAAATATAGACATAGGTCAAAGGGTAGTCTCTAAAGTCACCATTCTGACTGAGAATGGTGTGAAGATGCATTGTGATGTGAGGAACCTTTAAGTGACGGGGAAGTTGTTTCTACCTAAAATTGTCACTTACATATTTTTAGGAAGGAGCAGAGAGGTCAGAAAGGTAAAAAACATGTTTCTTTATCTTTTCTGGCTCTCTGTCTACAGCATCTTAAAACAGCTGCAGTGTTTCTGTTCAGCTCTCCAGCCTGGCTCCATTCTCTGCAACAGAATAAAAGCTTCTGTATCTTATGCACTAGAAAGTAAGGAGGACATTAGTCTAGTTTACAGTCCTAGTTTTCTGTGTGATAGTTGTAAAGCTAGAAGCAGCTGGAAAAATCCACAGAACCCTTAGGATGCTATTGATGTTGTATTTCAGAATAATAAAATTAGAGAGTTTTGTTAGACAAAAACATTTGGGAACATTCCATTACTACCCCAACCATTAATCTACAGTATATAATTCAAACACTTACTTGTATGTGAAGGGAAAAAAAAGAGTCATATTACAGTCAGGATAGTGTAGTGGATTCTGAATCGTATTGACTCACAGATAATAAACTGATACAGTTGTAAAAACAAAGCCTTTATTCATATGTAAGGAATACAGCTATGCTCATCTTGGACTTATTTCATTTTATAAAGGTCATATCTAAGAAAAATGCCTATTTTCCAATTTGAATAGCAACTAAAATACCAAAGGTTTGGGGTTGTTCCCTGAAAATACTAAATTCTCCAGGCAAATTCTTAGTGGAGATGGAGGAGAAGAGGGATGTAGAATTAAATCCCATTGCTTTCACAGTGTGGTTCCAAAAGTTATTTGCTGATTGGCCTTCTTCTGTTAAAATATGAATAAAAAAAACAAATGGCCAGAAATAGGATAATTGTCTCCTGTCATAGTCCAAAACTATCTGGTAAAGCAATTCTTAAGCAGTGTTACTTGCATATTACAACGTTTTTGCTTCTTGTATGGCATATTATGCAACATATTCTTTATCAATGCTTTATTCACCCAAAGTAAAGGATGGTTTCATTTTATATATCTAGTCTTCTTTTGTGTCTCACCAAGCTTCGATCTAATCTACAGACCTTTTGATTGCAGCTTATGATCCACTCTAGATTATCAAATTTCTATCAATTGCTATGTAGGCAGTACGTTATTGTATCCACTGTCTTCACCCAATATCACTGTTTAATTTCCAGTCCACCAAAATAGGATATCTGTATGAAAACAAAAAATTGGTTGGTTGCTTAAAAAATATTTCCCAGGTGTAAGATGACAAAAACGTGGAGATCCTCATTTGGTCTGTATAGAAATGAAAGGTCAATTATTGCAATGAACAATTTAATCTAGATTGATTGCAAATGAAGTCTGAGTGCTCAGGGACACCGTTGTGCCCCAGATAATAAAACCTGCATAAATTAACCAGAAAATGGGTACAACTGGCTGTTTAGCTAAAAGGTCTGTTTGAATAGTTAGTTATAAATAACTACACCAGAGATTACTCATTTTTCACCTCAGAGATGGCAAAAGTGACGTTACACAGAGCAAATTGAACACTAAAATGTGTAATAGATTTCTACATGCAAGATCTTATTTTTAAGCACTTAAATTCTGTGGATTAATAGTGAAATACATTAAGATAAATTGGCAGAAATCAATTTATGTATAAAATCTAAAGATGTCTTCCTTTAACTTTCAGAGGGCATCCTATGTATAACACACGGCTGTGTATCTCATATCACTCTTATGAAAATTAATAGTGTATAATTGCTGACATAAAACAGACAGAGTGCAGTTGAAGGAGAAATTCATGCATGTGCCTAGGGTAGCCTAAGTTCATTGAATGCACAAAATAAAATTAAACTTTTTAAAATATACTTTACATATCGGAGAGCATTATACCTTTCTTTACCTTCACAAAGCAGATATATCCCATAGCCTTTTTTTAAAATATTTTCAGGCAGAGCAAGAGAACAGCAGCAGAACATAATTTATAAGACAGGATTTAAGTAGGCTTCCAAGCATTGGAGTTGCTTTGCAGGTTAGCTACATTTTTAGCACAAATAATTTTCTTCTAACACTCAAAAAATATTGCACAGTGTGGAAGGACACAGATTGCCAGGAGAAGTAGTAAGCAGAGAGAGAAATATCACAAATCACAGTAAGCAGCAGAAATATCACCATCAACTATAAATATGTTGTCCCAATCGAATTTTAGGAAGTGAATCTTCAGTGCATGGGATAATCTCTATCTGAATGGAATTCCCTTTTGTGCTGAAACAAGTCTTGACCAAACCAGGTCATTTTCTCATATGAGTAAATGATATTTCTGGAGAAAAGGTTCAGGCAACAGAATATCAAAGCAGGGCTCCTCTGACTACGGCTGAACAGAAGAACAAGAATCTCAGTTTGTTTCCTTCAGAAGAAATAACTAGAGAAATTTTGAAGTTGCTACTGCATTCTAAAATTTTTTCCCAACTTAAAGCACTAGACATTTTATCTTGTGTTTCGGGGTTTCTAAGACTTTTAACTTTTTTTTTCTTACATTCGTCTAAACAGGTGTTACAACAGAAGGTCTCTCCCATAAAAAGCCTGTTTGATTTAGAAACAAAGAAGGGTTTTGATATTGTCCCTTTTAATTTCTTCAACAGATATTCCAGATCTTAAAAATCTGGAAATATTTTCAATTTTATCAAAAGTTGGGTCTTTTGAAAATTTGTTATTTAAAAGAAAAGCTTGATCTCTCTCCAGTGTTGGGCTTATGTATTGCAAAGGCTCTATGCTCAAGCAGCTAAACCCCTGGAAGTTATTTCCTTGCCAAGAGAGCTACAAGGGCTGATCCTCATTTCCACATGGAATTCTCTTTGAAATCAATGCTATTTGTAAAAGAAGAATGGATTAAGGTATATTTTTTACCTTTAGCCAAAGGAAAAAAAATATGTAAGGGATCATCTACTGCCCAATTTTGTTTTCAGAAATAAACAAATAGAATTTCCACTGACATGAGTGATTATTAAAAAAAATATGAAATTGTTAACCTTTACCTAGGAAATATCATATATGATTAATATTACAGTTCTGTAAGACAGGTATGTCTCAAAATTAAATGAACTTGTAGGATAAAGTAAGATTTGATCCAAGTCACTGCTCAAACCCTGCGGGTTCATTTACTCTACTTTGCCAATGAAATTTACCTGATACAGAAACCACTGATACTTTAAAGGGTTTCGACACACAAAGTTTGTATTCCTTAAAAGTGTCAGGTTTCGCCATTAGGGTTAGGTTTAGCCAATAGGGTTACAGTTAAGGTTGGCCATTAGGTTTAGGGTTAGGGTTGCATTTAGATATAGGGTTAGGATTTGGTTTGGGATTAGTGTTACAGTTAGGTTTAGGTGTAGGGTTAGTCAAGCATACAATGATTCATGAATATGCAATATGTTCCTGAATACAGGAACAGGTATAAATTGATAACTCAGAACTAAGTAAAGTACTGGACAAGTTTAAGGCAAAAAACAGAACATATATGGAGAATGGATAAATTTAATTCCTCAAAAGGATTAAATCCTTTGGGTGTCTTGATGGTAGATTTAAAAACTTAACTTAGTGCTGAACACTATATATCTCAGACTAATTTATAGAGTAAATTTTTAAAAGCAAGCAAATAAACAAAACCTCCACTTTAAAAAGCAGACAGATAGCAACATGTCTATAGAGCTTTTTGAACCAACTACTGCAGAAAAGAATTTTGATGGTGAAGTGATGTTTACAAATGAGATTGCATCTGAAAATGTCATCTCATATTTCCAGGCCTTTGGATGCTTGTAAAATTCATATCAAATCCAAGATAAGAAAAAGAACAAATAAAGAAAAAATAGCATGTAAGCATGAGGAGTCATTGCAAAGTCAAGATAAGTTAATGGGTGTGCAAGCACCTTGTTTTATTCTGACATTGTTGGTAACCAAATAATTACTGCTACCAGTCCTTCCTGATTAAAACTTGTAATTAATTATATGTTGTGGATATGAACTCTAACATGAGGAAGAGCTGCAGAAAAAGACAAAATAAAGTTTGCAATGTCACAATTATCCTAGGCAGTTGGTCACTTTACCAGCAAGGCATGAATAATTTGTTGAACATGGTATGTATGAGTTATTTCCAAGCAAGAAAACAAATAGCAAAATGTATATAACTAGACTTGAAAGAGCATATACCAATATCCTTATTTTTTACCAAAATCCTTATGTTTTAGCATTTGTCCATATTCTAGCAGTAATGATGCAGTAGTCCCTGGCCCAGATGACTCTGAATCATAATTCTTAAGTGTTTGGAGTACCAACATTTTAAAAATAAATGTGTACATATATAAAAAACATGCACAAATACCAAAGAATAGTTTTGTGTTGTGGGTCCAGCAGGATAAAAAATTGATCTCTTCCATAAAAATACCCTCATCTAATTTCAAAATTACAATTTTGAAAACAGACAGTGAATCCTGAGAGGGTTATTATGTTCTTACCATACAGGAAGTCTCATTATGATGAATGATTCATAAAAGTTTCCCTTCTAACTCCTTTGCAGGACAAAAATGATATGCAGTGATTTATAGCTGAGAAGAGAATCACTCCATTCTACAGCAAATGAAAATCAAGTAATGATGAAACTGTATTGCTACTGTTGAAAGTCTACACTCCTTCAGAATAGTGATTGATTTCAGCCAGAATTATACAGTGTAGTCCAAATAACTCATCTTCAAAAGTTC
>NW_008689712.1:81762-107940 GCF_000695815.1 Acanthisitta chloris | reverse complement strand
ATCATGGTGATAGATTCAGAAATTAGCTTCCATGCCTAATACTATGTACCTAAGAGGAAAACACATATCAGATATGTAAAATCAAGTGGTTTTCAAGTTTCCAGGTATTTTCAGAGCTCAGTTCTAATTTTTCTTAGTGTCTAATTTTCTTATGGGTCATTTGAAGTCAGGTCTTGCAGCCGGAGATGTAAAACCCTGAATGTAAATAAATATAGCACACTGATGTAACGAAGCAATATTTTATCTTTCGTGTTGCATATTCTGTAATGTTGGCTATTTGGTCTCATAGAAGACTACAAAACACTCCATGGGAAGGATGTTCCCATGATGTATTTGAACAACTAGACATGACACACTAAGTAAATTTGTCACTGATTTAATATTTCACTGAATACCGCAATGATATCATAATGAAATCATAACAAATAGATACCATCCTCTCCTTCTTTTTTTTTTTACCGGTTTATAGATGCTGTAAGCTCAGGACCCCTCTTTTCATTGTTTTTCACCTGTTAAGCAGTGCATTGACTGTACTGCAGAGTACTAGATCAGTGTTCACACAAAAGGCACATTAATAAATGCCTTTTTTTTTTACTCTTTCAAGATTTGTCACATCGATCATGCTTCTCAAACCAGAAGTGCTTCATGGTTCTTATGTATCAAAAGATTTGTTGGGTTTGGGTTTTAGTTGTGGCTTTTTTTCTAATAGATACTATTGTGATCTCAAAGTCATCGTAGTTGTCCAGAGTACATGCTGTAAGATTTTACAGTCACTCCAAGGTGAGGATTTGGATCTATACTTATGACATTATTAGACTCTGGGAAGATAAATCAATTTACAGTGAGCAGAACTGGAAGTTGAAGATATTAATCACTAGACATACACAAGGAATGGCTGTTAGCAATCAATTGAAGAGCAAATATTTAATTTCTATGGTTTTCCTCCTCCATGTACCACAGTTTAAGTCTGTTGTTTCCTAAAGCTTTCTGAAAAGCATTTCCCTTTAACTATCTTATGAATATGAAACACTGTAGCTTGCTGGCAGATCACAATTTTTCAAGATCAACATTGAACTGTATGTGTGTATGTATTTCTTTTAATCATCTATTTCTTTTAATCTTCTTGATCACAGTGACTCTGTGATGGGAAGAAATAATTTCATCATTTTTCAGGAACATCACACAGAGTTCTTTAGAAAGACACTGATATGTGTATCTGCTTTTTACTTTAGACAACTTCAAAACAGTTATTTAAAGAATGCAAATTATCTCCTTTTTTAATATTTAACAATGATGGTCCTTTCTTTTCTCCTTTTTTTTTTTTTTTTTGTCTTGTCATTCACTGAAGAACTGAAACTAACACATCGTTCATGCTGACTTATTAAGTGGGACATCTTGGTGGGGAATAGTATGTATGCACATTTCTGAAAGATATGAACCTAAAAAATCATCATATAATAACAAGGAGATACATATGCTTCTTTATATTTTTGCAGCCTTCTTTACATTCTGAGAAGAAGGAAAACAACAACAGTCTGTTTCGAGCAATAGCAAAATCACTAGTTGCAAAAAATTTACTTGGTTCAGTTTGTGTTACAGAAATTGCCTGCTTTGTGGGAGCTTTTTAGGTCATGAAGTTTTAAAGGTGGTGTACAGATCTGTAGTGATATAGTAGTGTACATGGTCTTGAAGATCCAATATCTGGGTTTGAATATTCACACATGTACAAGTAGAACAGTGAATGTGACACTGAAGTCAAATTAATCTGGGTTTAGCCAAAGTTACTTAACTTCCTACTAAGGACGAAGATCCATATGAAAATATTTGAAACTATTAGTTCACATGCAAATTAAAATTGATTTTTTTACTGCAAATAATTTTGCAGTAAAGACAGAGATCTTCACTGAACACAAAAGGGTACCAATGATATGTATAGAAAGTCTGTATGATGGATCACAAACTGGACATAAAATGCACCGATATTTTCCTACCTCTTTTTATAGTCAGAGAGATACCAAAAGATTGGCATGCAGAGGAAATTTTGCCTTATAATAATATGTCGTAAGTTAAGATAGCACAAAATTCTCAGTGTGTTTTTCAGAATTCCTGAAGTGGCATTTCATAGGCAGCTTTGAGTAGTAAATATGAGTCTAATACTCTCAGAGCTCACAGCATTTGTAGTACTCACTAGAAATTTCTCAAATACTCTCTATTCTTTTTTTCTCCTCTTGCTTTCTCCCCATGACTTACTGTAACACAAATTTAAAGGAAGTTGCAGTTAAGATTACCAATACTTATTTCATTGATCTCCACCACTGAAGCAGTGCATTGACTCTGCTATAGCTTCCTAGTTCTGTTTACTCCTCAGACACATTTTTAAAATATTTTCTGGTTAGCCTACTTTTTTAAAATGGAAGTACTTTATGCTTTATTTGATTTCATTTTATTTGAGCTTCTGCTATCTGTAGGTTGAAAATTTTACACTTTTCCAGATTATATCTGTATAAACCTAAAATGAGGGAACTTTGTACCTCAGCAGGATTGCATATTTCTTGCTCAGGATGATAGATGTACCAAACAGCACAATGAACATACCTAGATTACTAATCACTAGGAAAACCTAGCTGTAAAGCCTTTTTCCTCTCCTTTTTCCTTTCCTTTTTTCCCTTTTTGAAAAGCAAGGATGTAAAAGAGTTCTAATTCCAGAAATAGTGATAAACAGAATAAAATCATTTGCACTGTAGCAAATTGTGTAGTGGGAAGTTACAACTGAGAATGTCTTTCAACTCTCTGTTGGTCAGTGTATTCCAATGATGTGATCTACATCATACCATACACTTAGATCACAGCAGTATCTTATAAATCTGGTTATTGGTCATGCAAATAATGGTACACGAGCATTACTTCTTGAACAATTTGTAAAACATTTGTAATTTGAAATCTTAAAAATCTATAATCTCTTCAAAGGAAAAAGATGTACAAGGATGATGGCACCATGCACCATTTTTTTGACTTGCTAGTCATGCCACAATTATCAGGTCATTTGTTTCAAACTCAGTTTCTGAAAAGCATCTCACTTTACTTTTTTTCCAAAAACCTAGATAAAACTTCCTATCACCAACTTCTTTAACCAGACCAAATGATAAGTTTTTGCTGTACATAATTTGTTCTCATATAAAGCTACTTATGTTCACAGCATGCACTTTCATACACTCTGGATAAATACTCCTAATGGACTTCAATAGAACTAAGAATTAAAGAAGGTAAAATATAAGACAATACTCCCAGTTAATAAATTAATTCCCCTACTAAGAAAACATGCCTAAAGCTAGTTCTGCTAAAGCAAAACCACTATCTTTTTAGTCTTATAAACAAGATTTTTATTGTTATAAATCAGCTACCTGAAAGCAGCAAGAAGGAAGAGCTGAAAATAACACTTTGTGCATCAGTTTTCAGAAAGTCTTCTTCGAATTTAAGGGTCAGTGAGCAGTAATTTTACATCCTTAGACACTTAAGGTATTTTGTGCTGCTCTGCTTTCTGTAGATACTGAATTGTGTTTTCCATTATCTTGGCTACCTGCTTGCTTCGGTGTTTTTTCCCCTTTGTATGTGTGTGTAAGAAATGTGTATCTTGCTAGAATTTCTGATAGGATGGGATTTATTTATAAATAAATAACAGGAACAGGAATTTCAGGAATGCAGTAGTGTAGTCTAATCCACCCCCATTCTGAATTTTACATGTCATCAGGTGGGAATTGGATAGCTTTCTTGGAATGTTTCTGAATTCCAAACAGAGTGTTGCTGAGGTTAGGTGTACTAGAAGACAAAATCAACATTTGTCGTAAAACCAGAATGACCGAGGTGTTGGGACATTTGTAGTTTTTGTTTTTCATACATTTCTAGTTTTTGTTTTTCATACATTTTTTGTCCATTTAATTACTTTTCTTACAAAAGTTCCTTACAAAAGTGTCTTTTAAAAAGCCATTTGTCATTTACTACTATTTATCTGGCCATTCTTTAGCCTTCATTTTAACTATTCTCCTTAACATTAAAACCGACAGCATGAGATACATATGCATCTATGCAGTATAACATATAGTGCATTTTCTGTAACTTTCAGCATGAATCAAAGAGCAAGATATATTCTTATTCCATAAATTTATATTTTTCTTCAGTATATCAATCCTCTCTCCTGGGCAGGAAAGAATGAATGATTCTTAGCTTTGAGGTACAATGGACCTGAGAAATGCTCCTTAAATGTAGCTTTAAAGACTAAAGTTAATTAACTGTACATGTCTCTGGACAGTTGATGCTGATTGCGGAAGAAGGTGACAAAGTTTCCCTACTTGAATTTTTAATTGAAAAATATGAAACAATTTGAGGAGGGAAAAAATGCTTAGGAAGAGACAGTCAGTCTGGGCATTTAACTTCTATAGAAAATACAGGCCATTTAAAAACATGACACCTTTGGATTATTGCAAAAGACATATCTTCATCTTCTTTTCCATAAACAGCAATATAGATGTGATGTATAAGTTATAAACAAAGAGAAAGATCCCACATATCTGTTACAGGAATGTACAGCTTTTTCCCCAATGAGAGTATGACAGAAATGGCACATGGCATATACACAGTGCAGCTATAGTATTTATCACTTCCTTTCTCCATTGGAACTGGCACAGGAAGTGACATGCATTCAAACCAATATAGCCTTGGGGAGTGTAACGCCCCGGTCCGCTTGGTGGGTTTAGGGGAAGGTAAGGATGAATTACTCTGGGTGGTGTGCAGGAGAAGTAATATAATTCTCGGGAGGTTTAGCAAGAAATGATTTTCACTTATAAACTTTGGGTCACCCACGTGGAATAACACTTGGCAAAAGGCAAATCAGTAAATTACACAGCATTCAAATGCAGTGCAAGCTTTAACTGAGCATACCTAACAAAACAAAGCCCTTAGCCAGGCATTGAACACAGCACTTAGTCATTGCCAGGATGCTTCTCAGTGCACTTGCAATTAATCTATTGAGAAGAAGATAAGAAAACAAAAAGTGAGACTAAGAGAGAAAAATAGAGAAAAAGAGAAAGGTATGAAAGAGAGATGGTCACCACCCATGGATCCAGTGTTGCCTCAGCCCCTTTGAATCCAGGATAGCATAGCCAGGCATTGAACACAGCACTTAGTCATTGCCAGGATGCTTCTCAGTGCACTTGCAATTAATCTATTGAGAAGAAGATAAGAAAACAAAAAGTGAGACTAAGAGAGAAAAATAGAGAAAAAGAGAAAGGTATGAAAGAGAGATGGTCACCACCCATGGATCCAGTGTTGCCTCAGCCCCTTTGAATCCAGGATAGCAGAGTGCACCACAAGGCACATGTCTCAATGTCCTTTTATCCATGCCCTGCACCCAGGACTGTCCCCAGGATGAGGTCACACTTGTGCTGCACTTTAGGCAAGCCGGGATGCTTTCAGCATCCATCTCAGGGCTAGCAGCAAGGCCATGCAGTCACACAAACACACAAAACACACAAAAATTACATATTTTCAGGCTTTTGATGCTGTTTCAAAAAGATGTTTCCTAGTGAATCCAGGTCATTGCTCTTTTGTCTCACTTTTTCTTTTTTAAATTTTTTTTCTTTGAAAATCATAGATATGTACATTAAGTGTGTCTTTGTTTCTATGTGTAAGTTGTTTACAGCATGCTTACGTGAAGAAGAATTAATAGTGGAATTCTAAGCCCTTTAAAATATAGGCTTATAATGGAAAAACTGGCAGACTTTAACTAGATCCACACTACCAATCACCATTGTAATATTACAGTTTTTATAGTAGAAGTAATAGCAATCTACTGACTGTGTCTCAAACAATACCATAAAAATTGAAATGCCATGAAATGAATTTTGTTTATTTACTGTATAGTGCTCCAGTAATGATTTGTGAATTCAATCTGTTTTCCACAAGCAGCTCAAAGATTAACTCTGTCGTACAGCTTCATCTGCTTATGCATGTCGGTAGATGAGACTGGATGTGGCACTTAGTGCCATGGTCTAGTAAAGATGGTAGGGTTGGACTTGATGATCTTTGAGGTCTCTTCCAACCTGGTTGATTCTATGATTCTATGTAGATTTCCTGTATCAATATATTTATAAGTTATACATCTGCACATGAAAGTCTACTTTTAAAATTTAGTTCCTGAAATAGTCGATACTTTATTCAGCACAATTAAAGCATACAGAGGATTTCTTTAGAAAAGAATCCCAGAAGTTTAAACCAGATGAGAGTAAAACTCTGTGCGTCTCTGAAGTGTTTGTTGGATCAAACATATTTGTGGCTAAATTTAGAGACAGATGTAAAAAAAAAGCACTGAGATGAGAAAGTAATGATTTCTATCTAAGTTTTTGACTGCCAAACTACTGTCAGGTGAAGATATATTAGGTCCCTGTTCTTCAAGGGTCCAACAATGCAGATGCAGCAGGACTGAAAAGACTGCAGATGAACAGGACTCCTTTCCCTGCATTCACTCTCAGTTTCCATCTGATTTGGAGATGGCTTTGAAGGGGAAGCTCTGAGAACTCTTTCAATTTATCAATTCCCCCACCTATTTATATGTGAGTACTATAATATTGTTATCAAAACCATGACATAATGTCTACTGAGGCTATTCTGCAGTAGAAATTTACTGATAAAATTTACTTACATATAAACTGTCTGGTAGGACAGGACTTATTCATCAATATTTAACCATCTAAATATCAAAATAGCCAGGGCTTCTGATCTACTTACTAGATGAAGAAGATGATGTATCCTAATAAATTAAATGTAATATTTTCATTCCAATAGTATTGACAGTTGCTCTAGCCTAACTACCCTCTAAATCTGAAAAGTGATTTAATTTGTTCTCATAAGCACCACTGGTTGTACTCTATATCTCAAATTAAAACTGCTTTATTAAATTAAGTGCAAAATTATTTTGCATTTTAAATTCTATTGTTCCTTGAATGAAAAATTACAACACTTCGTTGTCCTTCTCTTTTTTATTGTATCAGTGTAATCTATGGTCACCTCAGTAATACCTTTTCCAAGGTATTTTGCCTAAGGAAACAGTAAAGATTAATATGTTATGATTGGTTGGTGTGCTAATGTAAATAGGGTTACTTTTGTGCCATAAAATTAATATATATCTAACTGAATGCAGGCTCTGTTACATAAAAAAACTTAGATATATATGAAGTGCACATATGTGTACACGTATGTGTGTGTGTTTACAAATAGTGTCTGCTTTGTGTTACTGGTAAATGAAGATATCAACTGTACAATTTTACTTCAAGGTATGTATGAAGATACAGCAAGCAAATTTTGTTCTGTTTTAATCAGCTTGTCTTTTACTTCAATGAAGTTTTAGAGCTTTATGATGGACAGAGTAAAGTCTGTTACATCTTCATGATTAAAATTCTTCTGCCCTATCCTAAGTGAAGTGATGAAAATCTCAGTCCTCAACACTTAAACTTTTATTAATTGTTCTGTATGATCTACTTCTTGGACATTCATCTCAGAAGAAAAATAAGAGGGCAGAAAAGAAACAGAACTGTTTGCTTCATTAGCAGTAATGTGTTGTTCCTCTCAAATGAGAAATGTTTTAAAATAATTAGCATTTTCCAGTCAAAGGAAACCTGCTGTATAGAGTATGGCTTTTAGGTTGTCTGAGGGAATTTAAAGACTTACAAATTACATGACACAGGATTTGCATACAAAAAGTTAAATCTGCTCCGATTCTTGAATGATAATCAAACAATGATTTCTATAATGTATTTCAGAAATTAATTTTAAACCAGATGGTTTTGTACAGATATTGAAATGTTCTGTTTTGAATTCATGATTCGAGAAGACTAGGGAGTTAAAAAAATATTTGCAAATTCCAGTAGGATTTTTGTGATTGCGTATAGGTAGTTAAATTAATTCATCAACAGAAGATATAGAGTTTAAGCTTCTTAAATGAGAAATATTTAGAAGAATGTATTCAAATTTGCTTAATACAATTACTTTTCTACTGTTATTTTCCTATAAGTCAATATGAAATTGTTCTGCTTTGAAGCATGATAGCAACACAGGATAAGAGAAACAGCAGCATTCATTAAAAATATTTTAGTGATTTGTTAAATTATTTTTAAAATTCTCTTTTATAGTCTTGTCTTTCTGGCACCCTGTTCTTTTACTTTTTCATGGTCTAATGAGTTTCCTCACTCTTTGCCTCAACTATATGATTTCTAAAGAACTTCTTAGTCATTCTGAGATTGAAATGCACAAAGTAAGTTCTAGGTTTTGCTTTTTGTTCCAAAAGAGCTTGTAGCCATAAACAACTGATAATATTAAGAACCTTGAATTTCATATATGTATCTTTTCCAAAGGAATAGATTTCTTTAGAACTACTGAACTAATAAATGCATTCTCTCTCTTTCTCTCTCTCTCTCTCTCATTTGTATCAGTAACAGACATCTGCTGCCTTCTGACGGTTTATCAAGCTCTAAATTTCATGTTTTGTTCATGAATTTTCTATGGAGATGAAATCACTTCATCCTTTTAAAACAATTAGCAAAAGTTTAAAATCTGGGCAAAAATCAGTAATAGATTTATTTTTATATACACTATTGAATGTTCATATTTCATTTTACACAGGCCATTGACATTTGTTGATTTGTGTTTTGAGGGCTTTTTAATTGTGAGTAGTAGAGGACAAAAGTATCTTTTTCTTTTAAAATTCAGTTTGTCTAAAACTTTTGATATGAAAAACATGCACATATACATATATATGCATTTATGTATATATATACACTTTTTTTATGAAGTGCTTCAGAAAAAGAAGTCAAGTCAAAGTAGAAATGTAATTAGGTTAAGAATAACACGGCATCAAATAGAGATGCAAATACGTATTCATTTCAATTTTGGAAAGCTAGACAATCAAAAAAATCCAAAATTTGTATTATAAAACATTCATTACCATCATCAGCAAAAATAGCTTATAAGGTTTTGCATGGGTTCTCTGAGAGTTTTGCTTGACTTCACCATTGAAATTAGGCTAGAAATACTTTTTCTGTGAATACATCATTAGGGAGAACTCTGTGATTATACAGAACAGATGAAAGCTTACTCAGTAGTGTACAATATCAAAGTAATGTCTCTCTGACCACAGAATATACACAGTAATAGAGTACATAAAAATGAACTTTGACTTGGGTGGCAGGAGAAGTCAAAGGCTAAGTATGCAGGTCATTAGTGTTTAATTTCCAGTTTTCAGCATCATTATCCTACCGTGAATCCTGTTATTGCCTTTTGATGAAAGAAGTTTTGTACTGTAATCCCATCACTGATTCAGTCTATTTGCATTATTTCTTCCTAGTGACTGGTTTCTACTGTTTAGCACCATTTGTTTAATATTTAATATTCTTTCCCAGCTAATTTTGCATTATTTGAAGCTGGGTCTTACTCTGAATTTCTGACTTTTAGAGTATATTATTTGAACTCATTTTGGATAGACAAAATGAGTTGCCTATCTAACCTAGGCATCTAAAAGCTGGATTAACAGTTAAGTATGAACAAGACATTTAAGACTCACTGTATGTATGTTTGAGTACCTTTTTATTTACTGTGATGGTATCCTAGGATAACTATATTAAATATTTATTCCCTGTCCATAAAAATATAGATGATATGAATCAAGGTCTCTGTTTCCATTCCAGACACCTTATTTTGGCCCATATTTGCTTTAGCAATCTATGTAATTACAATAATTTAAAACCTAAAATATTTCACCAAGCAACTGATCTATAAAGCAGTCCTGTTCTTTACACAGTTCAGTGCTTTCATTACAGTTCTGTGAAAGCTCTATAGTGCCGCTGACTCCAATATCACAAAAAATATATCTTAAATTTAAAACAAACTTAATAGCATCAGTTAACTGAAAGACTGAAAAATTCTAGAAACGTTCTGGTGTCATCATTTCTAGAAAATGAATTGTTAAAAATTAGTTATGGTGATTTAGAGAGAGGAAATATACCCCCTCCATTGGTACATAGTGTTATCCTTGGATTCAAATAGTATCATTTAATGTGTAGTTGCTCTGTCTCAGTTTTTGCCAGTTTCCATATTCATGTGTATCTGGATAAGATTTGCTCAGCTTTCATTTCAGACTTTGTAATCCAATGTGCAGCTGGTCTGACAAACTCTTTGCAAAAGCTATGTTAGAGGCACACTTATCACTGGAAATTTTCTTTTCAATACCCTTATTTGCTGTATTTATTTTACATTTCTAAATGGAAGTTAATTCGTTGAGTGGCAACAGCTTAGATTTTATAATCGATGCACAATGAGGAAAATATGTGAATACATTTTACTATTGATTTTTGTATATCATTTAGATTTCAAATGAATCCTTCCCTCTATTCATCTTCAGTTAATACCCATTTCTGCTGTTAACAGATATACACCTTCTGCCTCAGTGCCTTGGAAGCTGATTCACAATGTTTTGCAACATTAACTGGAAATCATTATGTTGTTCATCACATACATTGTCCAGAATATTTTACTAAGTACTGTGAAGTAAATAAAATAATACAGGCATTTGCTTCATGTTTTTTGTTGAAACGGAAAGCTTTTGTGATTCTGAGATCTCCGTGGTACAGTAGAAAGGTTTTCAGGTGTCTTCGAGCTTCCAAATCTGTTGTTTGTTCACAGAGTCACTGTCACAATGCTTGTTTCTGTCTCTTAAACTACATCCATGCCCCCTCCTCAATCTCCTTATGTTGCTAGAAGGTAAAGTTCACAGAATAAGCTTCATACATATGATAGGCTGTATCCCATTAAATATATATATGCCTATTCACATAAGATGAAATAGATATGGTTTTAATAGATTAGCCAAGAGAGATAAAATCTAATATTTATCAATTAAATCATTTAAAACAAAATACATCCACAAATTTTTCCTGCTTTTAATGCAAGATGAAATTTACAGCCTTTTCTTTCCATATTCTTTGAAGATTTGTTTGAAAGGACAGCTTCTGCTTCCAAATCTACACAAAAATAAGTATTGGAGTGTATTTTGTTTTCTTATCCAAACAAAAGACATAAGAATATGTGGTGAATTAAGGATGTCTGACTGACAAATTCCCACCCAGATGCTTGTTCATTCCCTCTCCTCAACAGGACAAAGCAAAATGTAAGACAGAAAACTTACAGATGTACATAGAGACAGGGAGACCACTTACCAGTCACCCTCACAGGAAAAGCAGTCTTGATGTGGAGAAGCTTAATAATGTAGTTTATTGTCAATTAAAACCAGAGAAGGATTGTGAGAAACAATGTCAAAACCTAATACACCTGCCCCAAACACCCTTCTTCCCAGGCTCAATTTCACTCCTCCATTTCTGACTTCTGTGTCTCCTCCTGTCCCTGAGCACTACAGGGATCTGGGGAATGGGAGTCCTGGTCAGTCCATAGCAGCTCCTCCACTCATTCCTCCTCATGTTCTTCTGCTGCATCAGCTAGATGTTCCTCCTATGGGAGGAACAAACTGCTGGGGACCCAGCATGGGCTGTCTCCACCAGCCACAGCTTCTGTCAGGAACCTGGTTGAGTGTGTGCACTCCGCAGGCTGCAGCTTCCTTCAGTACATGTCCACTCCTGTCGAGTGGGGTCCTCCACAGGCTGCAGATGGATCTCTGCTCCACCTCATGCTCCATGGGCTGAGGGGCACAGCCTGCATCACCATGGTCTGCACCACAGTCTGCAAGGCAATCTCTGCCCTGCACCTGGACTACCTCCTCCCCCTTGTTCTATTCTAGCCCGGTTGACCGTAGGAGTGTTTCTCACAGTATTTTTTCCCCCTCACTCCTTGCTGTCCTGTATGAGATATCAGCCTTTCTTAAATACACTTCCCCAGACATGTCACAGCCTTGGCTCTGCTGCTCAGCCATGCCCTGTGGTGGATGGGTTGGAGCCATCTGAAAACAGCTGTTTCCAGCATGAGCCAGCTGTAGTCTCTACTCACAGAGGCCACAGCTGCTCCCCCTGCAGCCACCTGTACACCTCCACTCTATACAGAATATTAGGTAGATTTGGCAGATACATAAGTCAAAGATTTGGCACTTATGTTTATCGGAGGCAGGAAGAGTATTGGCCTTGAAACACTGCTGTGTGTCATCCAGCACCAGCCCACCTAAACTCTGCCTTTGTCCTTCAACGAAGTCTTTCCTTTCCCTCAAAGAGGTGCAGTTCATATTCTGAGAAACATTGTTTTGGAGGCATATTTTATTTCTCAAAGACAGAGAGTTAGTCTATACACATGCAGCGGGGGTTTTTTCAGGCAATTTTTAATAGGTGCTATTAGAATCATCAAATTCCACAGGATTTTTTTGAATTATATTTTGTTTGGGATTTCTGAAGTATTTTTTTCCACTTCTTTGTTTGATAGGACTCTGGTTGATTGGGTTGTGGTTAGTATAGAGACATCATTGATTTTTTGTGATCCTTTATTGCTTTGGCTGTGAAAAAAGAGATCATGAAACATCTGTCTTTCAAGCATAAGTCTTGATTTCCAGGACAGCATGATTAGAGTGCAGTGAAACCCTGCATTCTCTGTGGAAAAGATGATTATTATCTTTTCCTCCTTCAATTTGAATGTTTGGAAAGAACTGTGTGGGCAACTACATCCTGATGAGTTTCAGAATGAGAGTCCTACTGTGAAAGCCACGTTGAGAGAGAAACTACAGGACAAGAATATTGAATCCATTTAATTTTTATTATGGAAATAGTGCCAAGGAAGATAGTGAAACTTCAAATGCTTAAAGCTACATGCATATTTGAGTGCATAGTGAAGCAGATATGAAAATCTGGGGCTGGGACAGGGAGTGTGGTGGGATGGGGAGCCGTTACTATGGTAAATATCTTAGATAACTTCTTCTACAATCACAGAGGAAGTTCTGGTTTTGCTACCGGATTGCTCTTGTTCTTCTTTTGAGTCAGGTCTAATAAATCCTTATGAAATCAAGTACAGAGAGGAAGCTGGTTTAAAAATGTTGGGGTTTTGATTGCAGTCCATGAAAACACATATGAATAGAAGCACTAAGAATAAAGAAAGTGCTAAGAAACCCAGTGTAGGGTTGTTTCTTACATGATTACTTAGCAAAGGTTGTAACCTGGAGAACAGGAGTCATAATTTTCTCGGAAGCATAGAGGCAGTACCAGCATTATAATTTCACAGGCATGAAATCTAGGCTGGAAGGTGCAAGATGAGACACATGTATTTAAGATCTACTATTGCATGCTATGATGTGTGATTGATAGAAGAGATGTCCAGAATAGTGGATGACTGTTTGTAATTCAAGCCTTTGAAGCAATAATTGAATTATAAATAATACAGTGTTTGACTATTATTGCATGTAATTAAATTTGCTTAGTTTTAATACTCTTGATTTGGGACGAAAGGAGTTCAAGACATATCCACTGATAATAATAATAATGTATGTGTGGTAGGATAAAATATTTCTGAATTACAATTCAGAATAATAGCTTTGAATATTTTTTTCTTAAAGACATTGACTTCTTAGACCTGAGAAATTAAATTACAGACTACTGGAGGCAGGCATTATGTTAACTCTGTGGTTTTAATTTGTCAGGCAAAATGGAGTAGTCTTGATCAGGGCTTTGTAGTGCAAACAGACAGAGAAAGAAATGGAAAATTACATTATGTTCAGTAGCAGCATACCTTGTCATGGCTACACTTTCTTCTCCTAGGAAATGTGCAAAAGTATGTTTTTTCCCACTAATGCTTTGTTAAACACAAATATGCTTCTGTAGAAAGAACTTACTATCATGCAGCTAAAACATGTATGTGCAAGTCTTGGCTAGGCCAGTCTCTTGATTAAAGTTATTCTCTCAGTTAAAAAGCTTAGAATAATCATTGATAATGCAGGCTTAAGGAAATACATGTGATAAGTTCTAAATGCAGCATTAAAGTTATGTCAGGTTCTGAGGTGTTTATTGAGTTTCAATGCAGTTAATAAAGAATTTATATTTTTTGTAGAAACTATTGTGAAAAATATTTAGAAATTCTAATATGCCTGAACTATTGATAAACTCAACTGAAAAAATGAAAATAAGATAAAGTACAGTTAATGATCTGAATAACATCAAATGAACAAAGAGAATAAAGTTTTCTTTTACATCCATTGATCACATTAATGTTCATAAAGCAGCATCTTTCAAATTGCAAAGCAATTTCAGAAATACTGAAACTTTTACACCCTTAAAAAACTACGGTCATGTTTGTTCCATTGTTTTTAAAAAATGTGTGACCAGATGGTATCTCTGGAATTCCTGGACACAATAAAAAAACTAAACAAGCCAAAAACCCAGACAAATCAAAACTAAACAACTAATTGTTGTGGGAGATAAACTACTTCATTTACTTAGTTTAAACAAAATCAGAACTGAAACAGTTTATTGATTTAGTAATGGCACTTTATTAATTGAGAGCCAGTGAAGTATGTGTGCAGAATCAATACCAAGAGTACGACAGATAAACTATGAGACCAGAGATTATTAAGAAACACCTACAAATAGCAGGGTGCTGGCTGCTCCCAGTGCCCATCCTACGAGAGAGGGTTCTGTGCATTGCAGGGGGAGGTGGTGATGTCAGTGGGAGGGTTGCAGGTGCTGCCCAATCTGGTGTGCTGTATCTCTTGCTTCTCTCCTCAAGGTCTCTCCCTATCCTTTGCACTTCGCACTTCATTTGTCAGGTGTGGCCCATTCGGCATCTTCACACTGATAAAGGTATAATAATGTTTAACGTGACATGCAAGTGTTCAAATGTACCCATTTGCAGTCAAGTCAACATCCTTCTACTGACCACTATCTTAGAAAGAAAGAAAGATACAATGTTTTAAGTGGTCTCTGAAACAAACAAACAAATCATTCCTCCTGATTATATTAAAGATGTTTTGGGTCCTTTCTCCGTCGCCTTTTTTCTTTTCTTATGTATGCTGTTATAAAAATGAGCTATATATTGGTAAAAAAATACCCACTAAAATTATTAACTCTGTTGGAAATCAATTGTGTTGGTTTGTTTCGTTATGCCAGTTTTATCATCTATTAAAACACATATAATTTTTGAAAGATATTTTAGAAGTTATGTCTTAAAATGCAGTTATAGGCAATCAGCTTTTGCTCAGGTCTTTCAAGGACCTTAATTAAACATATGAAAAGGCTACATGGGGAAGTTGACTTTCACAGTTTTATTCTGAAAAACAAACACTTTTTAAATTGTTTCTGACTGAAGTCATAATAGAGTGACTTCCTTAAAAAAGCAGATTGACTAAAGATATGAGGAACATGATCATAATTCACTTCACCCTAAATCAAAAAGGAGGCAACATAGTTTCAGTGATACTTGAACAGGTGAAACATATTTCAATCATCCATTTCCTGTCAAAAAGCCCTATAGTTTCTCTCCAGTTTTTACTGTTAAATCCTTCTTTTCTGTTTTGGAGATATTTTGCAATATCTCTGCAGAATTCAATGGTTCTTGTTCTATAAATGTTAGGGACATGGACCAGCCACCATCAGCAAACAATTATTCAATGGAATTTCTTGGTACATTTGCCTTGTAGAACAGGTTGATCTTCTGTGTTTTATGCTTCTTTCTGGTTGAAGTCTGATGACAGACCCTGATCAATGATGTCTTTTTTCATTCCTTTTCTTTGTTTTATTTTTTGTGTCGTGGTCCAGGACTGTATACCACCATACTACCTTGGTGACCATGGAAGCTACTTTTCTGTCCTTTTGATTTTGTTGCTACTTAATTTCAGGAATAGTTTCGGTGTAGAGTTTTGACAGTATGAAGGCACTAATTTCCTGTCCGATTTTTGCTTGGGATTCAAGTGTCATAATGAAGCTATTTATTAAGAAGATTTTCTTTTTTTCTGAAATACTACCATCCTGGCATATTATACATTTCAACTTTACCCTAATAATAAATTCCTTGGGTTGACTACCATATTCTTATTCAAGAAAGCACTACAGCTCTACAGAACTGTACTTCAGCAATGGCAGAAGAGAAAATCAAAACACATATGAAGATATTCTACGGAAGAAGGGACAGAGGTAGACAAGGAGAGGTGTTTTCCATATGTTTTTAAATAATGCTTCATAGCTGGTCTTCTGTTTGCTGACTGAGTCTTCTTAACCCCAGTCTTCCTGGAGGAAGTGTGTTCTGATAAGGTTATAATGCTTTTATGAAGTGAGGTGCCATTTAAGTATAGAATCATAAAATAGAATCGTCAAGGTTGGAGGACATCACTAAGATCATCAAGTCCAACCGTTAGCCTGCCACTCTGCTGTAACCCCTAAACCCTAAACCATATCCTCCACCATCAGATCCAGATGCCTCTTAAACTCTTTCAATACTACTTTTCTTTATCATAATATCTCACCCAACAGACGTTTATCCATTTTTCAAGAGGAGGAGGAGATTGTCATGTCTGAAATGACAATCTGAAGCACACTGTAATGATTTGGCCTGCTCAGTATCATAGTTCATGAAATCACACAAGCTTGTCAGGATACTCAGAAATGTAATGAAAAGGCCACAGACACAGTTGTATTGGTAGTCAAAAAGGGTTTTTAAACTAAATTTCAGATTAATATTTGGTCCTTGTATTGCAGAATTATTTCCTAAATCATGATATCACATTGCAAGCCTCCAGATTATATCAGCACTCAGAAGTCACTGTTTCAGTTTTATCTCCTACCTTTGTATTAGGATACCAAGCAATTCTAGACTTTCTCTCATTCTCATAAAAAGGAAAAAAGTCATTTGGTGGCAGGATTAAACAAATGTTTTCAATTTTTTATTTGCATTGTGGTTTGCTTTATGATGATTTTTTTAACTTGCCTTGTGTTTAATCTCTTAGTTTCTTTGGTTGTTTTTTTTTTATCTTCCTTTCTTCCTTACCACTGTTCCGTGTGTTTTGTACTTTCCTGTACTGACTTCTAGTGTGCTTTCAGCTAGTTAGTGTTAATTGGAAGGAATGTACTCTACACAGTATCCTTGCTAACTGAGTTTTAATGTTTCCCTGAAGTACCACAGCTTTTTCAAGCAATTAGCTTGTTCCAGTTAATAAACATCCCTTCTGTATTCTCTAAAGGGCAACAACTTTATATCTTCTTTCTCACAGTAGTTTGAACAGTACTTTTGATGTGGTGATGGTGAACCAGATGATCTCTGGATCCTGGAAGGAAGATATCTGCTGGTTTATATACCTGTAGAAAGTAATCTTCTCTCTTGCCTAGGAAGTCAAAAGAACTTTCCAGTAGTAACTGTTCTGCAAATGCAGTGATCTTGTGCTTTCGTATTTAAAATATTCACCCCCCCCAACCTCTCATTTTATACCTAGAAATTATATATGTGCATGTATAATATCTGCTGTTCAGGGAGTCCCTTCTGTGATCACACTTTGAGGCATGACACTTTAAATAAACATGCAAATGTTAATAGCTTAATTTCTGCAGGAGCTATAATAGTGCGGAAAAGAAACAGAGAGCCTTCCCCTTCCCCCTGCCTTTTTTTCATCTTTTGCTTTCATGTATCCTGGTCATTTGTGGGTTTCCAGTGATGAAATTTCATTTTCTTCCACAGTGATGTGACATTAAATGTTTCACTGAAAAATGAGGACAAAAAGCAGGAGCCCTTTTCCCGTGCCTTTGTACTCACTTTTTGTGTTTGCACTAAAATATGGATGGAGAGAACGGAAGAGTATGATGCAGTTACACCCAATGATCAGACGATGAGAAATGGAGAAATAAGCAGAAGGACCTAGCACAGCACTGAGAAGATAAGGAGCAGGGGACAGAGGCTCTGGAATCAAAAGCCTGAGGCAGGACATGTTACAAGTCAGCATGAGGCTTTCTTTTTTCCCTTTTGGAAATAAGGAAATAGGTCCAGCCATATGGTTTTTCTTGTAGTACTTTTAAGCTTCAGTGAATACTAACTGAAACAAAGATGTCTGGAACAAAACATGTCTGGGTCCATATTTGAACACTTTCATTGAAAAATGATATTAACTTGAAGGGAGGGTTGTATGTTCATGCTATGTCTACACAGAGCAGGAAATTCTCTTGCATTCCTAATAGTTTCACTTCAATATTCTTGTTTCACAAACTGGACATAAGGATTTTCCTTGCTTGCTTAGCAGATATATATAGAACGATTGTCAAATCCTCTTCCTAAAAAAGCCAAACCCCACCCACCTTCATGGCTATGCTAAGAACTAAAGGGATGTGAATTCAAATTTCTCTGATTCCAAAATAAGCAAAACACAATATTGTATATTTAAAGATACTTCTTGCAATTTGCTGCTAATTGATTCCATAATTGTACTCTGCTATTTCCCTGAATATTCAACTTCTGATGTTCTCTGTATGAATACTTTTCATGGGTTTTCCCTATAGTAGCAAGACCTACACCTCTGGATTTAATATTCAATTTTAGGAGAAAAATTCAACAAGCCATGTTAAGGAAGATCTGATTAAAATTAAAATTTCTTGACAAATCCATACATTCAAATTTTTTAACAAAACTCTAAAGATTTTACCTATAATACACTAACTTTAATTTTATATCTAAGATTTTTTGAATTCATTTATCCAGTATATAATACCTCCTAACTTTAAGCTATGTGATGAGTCAAGTCTAACTGAGAAACTCTTGGAAGAAACTATTCACATAGGCAGATAAATTGTTATACTGCATATTTTCCACATATAAGATCAGGAAGTATTGTCCATGAATCATGTTATCATGGTTGCTCTCACAGATTCATAAGTCTACATGGCCATTTAATATATGACTAATAAAATGTTCCATGATATAAACTGCTTCAGTTTGTCCATAGTGGGAGATATCAGGGTTCAAGATAGAGTTAATAACAAATAATATTCTCTCAATACCAAGAAGCTGAATAAGGACAACTTGCTCTCATTCGTGACTGATTTAGTAACAGAAGCTGCAATTATCTTTACTGATGAATATAAAAGAAAATGCAATTGCAACAAGAACTTCATTTCCAAAAAGGGAATCTGGCATGGTGTGAAGTATCATCCAAGTCAAAGACAAAAATGTCACAGCCACTTTAATCTGGTCCAGGAGCAGAGGCTAAACCCACACATACAAGGAAATTTCCATGAAACACATTTGTGGCACTTAACCTTCTCTTTGTACTCACTAAATTTATTAGACTTGCATGAAAGAAAAAGGTTCTGAAAAGAAAATTAGGGTTTGACATACATTGTCTTTCTAACATTCCATTTTTGAAAACATAACTGACCTCCTACTGTAGTCATTCAAGGCAGAGGGAGAAGAACTGTGGTTCTGTACTTTCTTTACTTATGCATTGTTTATTTGTTTGATTTTCTAAAGATTCTTCCTACTAGCTGTTCTATATTCTTGCAACATAAAATTTTTCTTGCCTTTTTTTAAAAATTATCTCTAGAATTGTTTGCAAATGCTTTCCAGATATGAGGCTATGTTAAACATACAAAACTAATCTTCCAGTTTCGTATCCTATACTGTGAGCATTCATTTAAGTTGAAGATGAAATTTCTCAAGGTGGAATAGCATCTCAGGAAATTGGATGACTGTAAGTGAAACCAATTTCTTTCATTCCCATTGCCTTTTTTGTGTGTACTCTAAAAGCTGGGAAATATTTATTAATAATAAAGTCCATTGAGATCAACAGATCAAAATTGAAGAGAAAAAGATTTTAATTTTTTTTCACTTAAATGCACATATCTGCAATGTAGACATTTCTGAAAGTGCAATGTAATGTGATTCAGAATTAGAATTTTGCTGTAATTTGAGGTTCACACTTGAAATTATCCATCAGGCACTTCACTCTAGGTGTCCAGCTCTCAGCCCTAAGAAGGGGAGAGAGAAGTGAAACCATCTATGGAATGATACTTGAATGAAATGTAATTTTCTGGTCTTGCATATACAGTTCTGCAATAATTTTTCTGTCTTACTTGAAAACATTCACTTACATTTTTTTTGCTAAATGGCTTTTCATCCAACAGGTAGTCAGCTGTAATGAATGAAATTAAATTACTTGTAGGTGAGGCTGAAATTAGTATTGTTCTGACAATGTTATGAGCCCTGCTCTTGTTATCAGAAGCATCATTGCAATTTTAGTCAAAATGTAGGCCTAACTAAATTGTTTAGAGGTTTATATCTAAAAAACTGATCATTAAATATACCTACTTTTTATCTTCCTTGTTGGAGTTTACCACAAAATATTATGAAATTAATTCTGATTATTAGTTAATATTTGCACTATCTCTCAGTTTTGCTTCTGCTGAAGAAAATGGGTATTGCCATTTCAGCTACAAGACTGTATCAGTAAGCAAGACATTGGTTAAATTAGGGGTTTGTTCAAGATTGTATGTGGAATTACAGAAAGATTTCTTAAACTGTCATATCCACAGTCCTTGAACTGACATTGAAAATGCATGCCACACAAAGGAAAGTCTGAAAATATTGTTAGAATTTCCTTATGCTGTTTCATCTGGTGCAAATCTAAACCACCAGTTTTGAACATCCAACTTGATCTCAGTTTATGGTGTAATCTATTAAAACTTTTCAGGATAATCTGACATTTGGACAAAGAAGAAGTCATACAGCATATTTATTATTGCTCTGTGCTTCTACCTACTTTCTGGTTGTGCATGACAGTATGAAGTAGATGTACTTATACACAATGACTTTCATTTCATTTGCAAATCATTTTATGTGAACCATAAAGTCAGTATTTTAGTCTTACATCCCCTATGGTTGATATTTCTACGGCATAATTTGCATGCCAGTAATTGAAAACTCAATAAACTGTGAGTAGCAAACCCCCTACATCAACAGTTTTCCTTATACCCCTCCATACTGTTTCATTGTTGCTGAGTATTTATACCAGTTTCACTAAAACTGTAACTTACAACAGTTTCACCACTTTTCTTTTTTCACTGATCATCTCATGTGGCAATCTATGAGATAAGATACTTTGTTCTGATACAAGCAGTTATGCTTTTCTAGCCACTTTTATTTGTTGCTTATTGCAACTTCTCAGTAACAAGCTGCATTTCCAGGACTTCACTAAAACTGAAATATAGTCTGAAAAGGATTTTAAAATTAAGGTAATTTCTTTTCCAGAATAAAAGAAATCAAATTCAACTATAGCAAAGCCTTCATGAACAAGTAATCAACAAGACAGATAAAAAAATTAGTTCAGGTTCTTTGCCATAAAAATGTTTAAAATCTAGCTGGCATCTATCTTGCAACATAAGTCCGTTTGTCATCATTTGATCAGAATGGACATTCTTCAAGGAATTGTCAGGTAATTCTCAATCCAAATGGAAGGCCAATCAGACCTAATTATTTCAGCTGTTCCTCTTATGTCAGTCAAAATTTTAAGCCTTGTGATTAACTTCATGGCTCTTTTCTAGCCTTTCTCACACTGACTTACACATTTTCTGAAGTATGATAGCCAAGACTAAACAGAGCTGGATATATTGGTATTAATACATCCCAATATGGCACACACCTTCTTTAGTAAGCATTATTATTTGTCTCTTGTTCAAGCAGTGATCCCCTATAAAGCCTTGTTCCTTATTTCACTCTGCTGCCCATCCTCTTCCTGTATTTCTGTAGTTAATTGTTCCTGCATAGGCACAGCACTTTTTATTGTTCTTACTGATTTTATTTTTTAGTGTCCCTGTAGCCCCTACCCGATTTTCTTTTTTTATTAGCAAATTCAGTAATATGCATTCTCTTCCATAATCTGTCTTGTGGAGCTCTAATCAATAAATCCTTCCATTATAATAACAAGTTATTGATAATTGCTCTTTAGAATCATCTTTTATAACCACTTTTTCACCTACACTGTTGTAGTTTCCTGTTTCATCTTTGATTATCATAATGACATACCATTGAAACCTTTAAGATAGGCAAGATAAGTAATTTGTTGAATCTGCTATTCATAAGGTTGTAATTCTATCACAAAAAAAAAAAAAAAAACCAAGGTCAAGGGGAAGTATTATTTTTGTTTCTTATCCACTTAAAGTTACAAGCTTTCTAGCAGTCATTTGGTTTCAGATGATCTGTTCCGGAGGAGGGAAACAGAAAAGGCAGTAAAGACTATATTTCCTGCGACCAGAGTAATCCTTTCCTCAGTCTCTTGTTACACTAAATACATTTGCACAGCAAATTCTTGTTATCCTTCATTTTTAACTAGTGACATGTCAACCTTTGCTTTGCCTTTTCAGTCCTGACATATGCACACATTTGATTATGTCCTCTGTAGTAAGATCTCTTTTCTCTCCCTGGTGTTACCTGGTTCCTCTTAAACTCCAGCCCCTAATTTTTATGAATTTAACCGTGGTTTGGTTTTCTTTAGCCTAAATTATATACTCCTACTAAACAGTGCAATACCAACCTTTCAAATTCTAATTTGTTCTTTTTGCCCTCAAAATTACGATGGCTGAATTTGAAACTCCCCTGGGTTAGTGTCTGAAGAGGCGCTTTATGTCCTCAGGTGGGAGAGATGACTATTGTTTGTCTGAATAAATTATTGCCCTGAAACAGTAATAGCAACTGGCTGAGTTGAACCAACATTAACATACAGGTTCTGTTAACCTCAAATTACCATTACAGATGAGCACACATTCAGGTAATGTGTTGTATAAATAAAGTGTGCTACTTTATTAAATCAATACAAGAATAACAGGTCTTACAGTAAGGAAAATGCTACCAATTTGCAAAGAGGGCTATGCAAGATGGCTTGTAATTAGATTACCTCCAGGTTCTTAATATTGACCTCAAAAGTATCCAATATGAGTAGTGATAAATAGCATTTTTTCAGAAAACAACAAGCCATTATGATAAAATCTATTTTAAGCTCTCAACTTCATTTAATTATTCTGAAAGTGAATCAAGCTGACTTCATACAAATCTATTGTGAGGTGAGGAAGAAAATCACAAGTTAACCCTTATATGTCTTTGAAAAACTGTGGATGAACAAAATCTCTTCGGTTGTCCCCCTTACCACGTTTTAAAATAAAGAAAAAAGTAAAGTCATAACTGCACTTTACATCATAACTGGATCCTAGAGAGAGTGAAAGGGCAAGAAATTATCTTTGCAACTCCATATGCTAAAAGACAGACTTTAATCAAGGCTGGTATAAAATATATAATCATCTCACATGAACAGTTATGCTATACTCAAATTCAGGAGGCTTAGTACCTCCATCACACTCAGACCTTACCAAAATTTTCACCTCCAAAATGAGTCTTGAAAACCTCTGTGTATTGTACATAAACTCAGAATTATGCCAAGAAAAAAGATTTAATTCCTATATAATACTGAATGTATAATTCACTTTGGAAGTTATGGAATTTTAAACAGTCCTGACTTGGAAGGAACTCACAAGGATCACCAAAGTCCATCTCCCTTCTCTGCACAGTACAGCCACAAGAATCACACCATGTGCCTGAGAGCATTGTCTAAATGCTCCTTGAACTCTTTCAGGCTTGGTTCTGTGCCCAGTTCAAGTGATTTTACCTTCATGCCTTATAATTTTAAAATTATTTACTAAACCATTCTGTTCTTTTTGAAACTGCTTAGAAAATAAATTAGAACGTCTGTAATTCTTTATTTCAAGTTTTGAGATCTTTTCTTGAGACCTTTTGCAACACGAGAAAACAGTGACTCATTTTTATCTTTCTTCCTCTTTAAGATCAAGGAGTCTGTCTATTCCATGAAACTGTGGGTTTTTTTCAGTGATGTTACATTCTTTCAGCCATCTCTTATGATGGTAGAATCCATCATGAACATTTTAAATATCTTTTCTAAATAGCAGTGCATCTTCTCCCAGGTTGACAGCTACACATAGGAAGTGAATCCATGATGTTAAACCGCAGTGAAGGATGTGTGCACTAATGTGTTAATAGACCTCTCTCTGTAGACCCTGTGGTCCTCTATGTCAAGTGCAGCTGGTCAAGACATCATGATGAATCATTTATTTGCATGTGTTGTATAAAAGAATAGCAGAGTAATAAAGCCTATATATCAAAAGAGCTGTCTCAGTGGACTCCATTCCTGAGAAATATCTGCTATAGAGGAGTTCAGATATCAAAACATTTACGTAAGGGATAGATAGAGATCAACTCTACCAGTACCTTTTACTTAGCTCTAGCATTTACAGAATAGAGCTGTGCTAAAGAAAAGCCACAACCATTAAAATACCAGTTGAGTGACTTCTTATTTAATTGTGAAATTGTTTCTTGAAGCCTGTTCACTCTTACAAATAAATTATTTTTTAATACTGGAGCCACACTTTTTGTACTTAAAAAAGCATGTGTCAGAGATAAATGTCTTATGCTATGTCTGTCTGCAAGAGGAGAAAGGAGGTGACTTGGAAGATATAAAGGTTGTGAGGACTTTGGTAAATGGTTGAACTAATATTTTCTTCTTTAGAATGATCTGGAATGACAAAATAATTGAAAATAGGAAAGGGAACAAGATGTCTAGGAGAAGATACATTTATGAAGACATGAGTGAATATATCTATGCAATCAGAGAGACAACATTCTCAAATCATCACCTATTTAATCTCAGCCAGAAAACTTACGAGGACAATAAAAATCTAATAGTTCATATGAGCTGAAGAAAAAACAGAGTTGTTTGGGCTTTTTTAAATCATAATAAGATCCTAAAATAAGGTTGGAGTAAATGAAAAAAAATCATGGAAGCATTTGCTGTCCTTTCACAGGGAAAGTATTTTTGGCTGCTGAAAAATGCATTATTGACACTAGTTGGCCAAATGTACTAGTAATGTGTCATATTATGTGATAAAACTGTGCTAGTTTTGTTACCTTAGGTCTTAACTCTCTTTAAACAATTAGAAAAACAAGTAGCTACTAGCTGCCATTTTACTTCTCTAATGCTTGCTGCAAGGATTCTATTTCCACATGTAGTGATTTCCAGATGACATCTTCTTAGCTTAAATTTTTTAAAATCATGCTTGTCTTGCTAGAAGACTAAAGATAGAGCATGTCGAGAGAGAGGTTGCTTATTATAAGGCTAGTAAATAAATTCCTTTTTTTTTTCTCGGTGGCTATGAGAAGAAGTGTTATTTACAAATTTCTTGCCATGACACGAAATATACAAAAATAAGTAAAATCCATGACACTGTGAGTTATGAAGAAAAACAAACCTACTGGTTCAGAGTTAATGCCAGACTAATTCTTTATTTTAGGGAGACTGTGTTTTTTTCTTGTGTGGAACATTTCTACTTACATGGAAGAGTAACTCTGAATATAACTAACTTAAGATAGCTGCGTCTCACTTTGCCCTCAGCACTCAAGGGAAGTTATCAGGAGATGTTTTGGGTATAACCAGAAGAAAATTACTTCTATAAAGCAATTTTAAAGCCTAGTTGGATTTAGAAAATATGAAATACAAATCCATATATAATTCATGCATATTATAGAGTAAGTATCTTTAGCTATTTGTTGCTGCATACTGCAAACTGCCTCCTGGGGGAAAAGGACACAGCTCCAAGGTTCTTGTTTGTAATGAATAGAAGGGATTCTTTTTCTCCTGCTACCATTTAAAAACCCTAAAGCAAAATCCAAAACCAAACTAACACAATCCATAGACTAGAAACATTTTATACTGAACCAAATAGGTCATTAGATGCTGCCATTGTGAGTAAATAACTGCAGATATCACATTGTAAATTACAGATATTCTTGCAATTAATAAAGAATTAATTTAAATAACCATCACATTTACATTTGTCACTAATGCAACTTAAGTAGTAGCAGTTTTGTAGAAACAAAAAGAAGTATGAGACAGAATATTTCTGGGGAATATTTTTTTAGCAAAGTTTTTCATAAACAACCTTCTCAGGAGTACAGTGCTGGTTGATTTAGTTGTCTAAGAGAGTCTGTGAATACTGTGCTGTTTGCCATGTCTACAAAACTATCCAAGATATTCACAGGCCATTGTACTACTGTTGTGGTTTAACTCCAGGCAGCAGCCAAGCATCACACAGATGCTCATTCACTCCCCCACCGGCAAGACTGGGG
>NW_008689712.1:67597-81687 GCF_000695815.1 Acanthisitta chloris | reverse complement strand
ACAAGGAATTAATTCACTGCTTTCCAAGGGCAGTTCAGCCTTCTCCAGGAGAGTAGCGCCCCATGATGTGCAATGATTTCTTGGGAAGGCAAACACCATCACTCCAAGGATCTTCCCTTCCTCTTTTTTCCCCCACCGCTTTATGTACTTAACATGATGTCCTATGGTATGGAGTATCCCTTTGGTCAGTTTGGGTCATCTGCCCTAGCTCTGTGTCCTCCCAATTTCCCATGCACCCTTAACTTCCTCACCAGTGTGGCAGCACCAAAAGCAGGAAAGGCCTTATCTCTGTGCAAACACTGCTCAGTAATAACAAAAACATCTCTTTATTTTCAATACTGTGTTCAGCACAAATCCAGAACACAGCCCCATACTAGTCACTGGGAAGAAAGTTAGCTCTCTGGCCAAAATCGGCACAGCTGCAAACCTAATTTCTGGCCTTGAGGATTTCCTCCACTCCAGCAGAGACACTCTAGTGTTTTAGAGACACAGTCTTTTCTGAGTTAATCTTAGAATGCCTTATGGTAACAAAGACAGCTGCTGTAACAAAGCAAAACTGCTCAGTTCATATAGTTTTAACCAAATGGCATCTTAAATGGTTTATTGCGTTGCTAATGATGTGCAATTAACTTGAAAACACTGAATGATCTATCCAGGATCAATATCACTAGCACAATGGATAAACCATAAAACCAGACATTATGAAATATTAATAAATGCCCACAATTTTCTAAGCACTCTTTTGCAACTAATCCCCGGAAGGTCTAATGCTGTAGAGTTGTGTGCACTCCCCCACCACAGACACAGGCCTTGTGGGTTACAGATGCACAACCTTGCACTGAGCAGTGCTTAGACCCTTCCTGCAGATGCTTCTGAAGGATATGTGGTGCTGTGGCTCTACTTGTACCCATTCTGCTCCCTGTGACATCCATACATCCTGATGCAGTTCTCATTATGCCAGATGCCCGTGAGTGGGGTGCAGGCTGCCCCAAGAGCACCTGTCCCATGTGAGAGGGCAGACAGAGGTGGTGATGTTGATGAGGTGACTGCTGACAGTGCCAAACCTGTTGTGCTGCAGCTCTTCCTTCCCTTTCCAAGATCTCTCCCTTCCTGTTGCAAATTATCATGTCTCTTTTATACTTCTTTGCGAGGTGACATCTTAGTTTAAAAATTGACTGCAATTACCTGTAATTCTCTGATGACTTTGTAATCTGGCTGTTGACCATTTTCCTCTTAAAAAATGACAGGTTTTTGACAAATGTTCTGCCAGACTGTTTTATCCATCCCACATTACTTCTACTCACATTCCTGTCTTTATCCATGTTGTTATCCAGGCTGTTTGTAGGGGCCTAGCCATACAAGGACCTCTATAAACAGGCTCCTGGCAGGGCATTGCTCTCTCTGTCCTGTTTCCTGAATACCCACATTGGTCTACCCCTTCTAGATGGGATGCCAGTAACCACATCAGGTCTGTGGCAGAAATGCCTTCTATGGTATACTATACTGACTTAGGCAGTTTGTCAAAAATTTTGGCTAAAAACTCTCCTTGTAACTATTTAACTATTTCTTTTTTATTTCGCTTCTTGTATATTCCCTCTTTAATACTTCTCAGTTATGGACTGTTGGATTTCTGCATGTCTATCTATATTTTTTTAATAAATTGATTTTCTGATTAAGATAGGTTACTTCCTCAAACTTTTGTTAACCTTGTCTTCTATATTGTGTCATATTTTCTGGTTAGATTTTACTATGTGTATTTACTTCACAACCTGTTTTAAATGTGGCGAAATAAATCCATCCTCTACTAGCATATAGCATTTAGGTTTTCAGTACCTAGCAAGCTGACCTTTTCTATGCTTGCTGGCTTGTTCTGAGACCTAGACTTGGACAGCGGAAGAAAGAGTGGATATATGTAACATGACAATTATTTCCCTCTTCTTTTTCTCAAACCCATACAGAGAATTATACTTTCTTTCTCACTACCATCTGTTCTTGATCATTTGGGCTATCAGATTTTTAAGTAATTTAGAAAAACTGCTTCCATAAGGATTTTTTTGTGGCTTTTCTAAAGCCAGTGTTTCCATATCCTTGCTATATATTCAATGACTTTGCTATATTTCATTATATTTCTTGATTCTTGTTTGACAATATATGGCACATTTTCAAAAATTGTGTCCGGTTTTTGGAGAATCTGAAAGTTAAAAGCCTGGGAAGATTTGAGGCTTTCATAGAGAAGCTACTTTCTGCAATCTGAAGCAATGCTGTGATTGAACTTATACAGGTCATCCAAAATGTAGTGAGAAAATAACATTTGGCTTTCCTTGGCATTTTGTTGGCACATTCTTTCAAAAGGTGTACTCTTTTGCTGTACAGGTGCTTTCTTAGTAGCAGGGATATTTCCTATTGAATTAGGTGATGTGAATTCTTAAGCAATTCCAGGAAAAGAATCTATTAATTTCACCTAGTCAACTAAGCTGCATGCATCTAGGTCAGGCTAGAGATTGGCACTGAGATTAGCATTTATTTGTTTGTCTTTTTTTTGTTCCACAAATTATTCCCTATTAGATTTATTCACTGTAGAATCATAGAAAGGCTTAGATTGGAAGGAACTTTAAAGATCAGCTAGTTCCAACTCCCCACCATGGGCAGGGGTGCCACCCACTAGATAGGTTGCTCGGGGCCCCATCCAACCTGGCCTTGAATATTTCCAGGGAAGGGGCATCCACAACATCTCTGAGCAATCTATTCCAGTGCCTCATCACTCTCACAGGAAAGAATTTCTTTCTAACATTTAATCTAAGTCTCTTCTCTTTTAGTTTAAAACATTTTCGCCTTATCCTAGCACTGTGTCCCTGTGTAAAATTTTACTTTCCTTCTTTTTTCTAAGTCCCTTTTAAGTACTGGAAAGCTATGATGTGGTATCCATGGAGTCTTCTCTTCTCCATGCTTAGCAGCCCCAGCTATCTCAGCCTGACTTTGCTGAAGAGGTGCTGCAGCCCTCTGATCATCTTCATGATCCTCTACTGATCAGTTCTCTAACAGGTCTGCATCTTTCTTGTGCTGAGGATCCCACAGCTGGACTCAGTACTCCAGATAGGGTCTCATGAAGGCAGAGTAGGAGGGAAGAATCACCTCCTTCTACCTGCTGGCCACACTTCTTTTGATGCAGCCCAGCAGTAGGCCCTTTGCACTGATAGCACACATTGGCTCATGTCCATCTTTTTACTCATGACGTCTAACAGGTCTGCATCTTTCTTGTGCTGAGGATCCCACAGCTGGACTCAGTACTCCAGATAGGGTCTCATGAAGGCAGAGTAGGAGGGAAGAATCACCTCCTTCTACCTGCTGGCCACACTTCTTTTGATGCAGCCCAGCAGTAGGCCCTTTGCACTGATAGCACACATTGGCTCATGTCCATCTTTTTACTCATGACGACCTTCAAGTCCTTCTCTGCAGGGCTGCTCTCAATGAATTTTTCTTTTCCACTCAGCCACACTTCTTTTGATGCAGCCCAGCAGTAGGCCCTTTGCACTGATAGCACACATTGGCTCATGTCCATCTTTTTACTCATGACGACCTTCAAGTCCTTCTCTGCAGGGCTGCTCTCAATGAATTTTTCTTACAGTTTCCACTCATGTCTAGGATTGCCCCAACCTATTCGCAACACCTTACACTTCTGACTTGCTAACTTCATGAGGGTCTCATGCGCCCTCTTCTCAAGCTTATCCAGGACCTCCAGATGGCATCCCATCCTTCTGTTGTGTCAACTGCATCACTCACCTTCATGTCCTTTGCAAACTTGCTGAGGGTGCACTAGATCTCGCTGTCTATATCACTGATGAAGGTATTGAAGAGCATCCGTCCCAAGACAGAGCCTTGAGGGACACCAATCATCACTGGCTTCCACCTGGTTATAGAGCCATTGACCACAACTATCTGGATGGATCCATGCAGCCAATTCCTTCTCCACTGAACAGTTCACCTAACAAATCCATATTTTTCTGATTTGTAGATAAGGGAGTGGGGAGGTGTCCCTGCCCATGCCAGGGGGATTGGGACTAGATGATCTGTAAGGTCCATTCCAAACCATAAAATTCTATGAGTCTGTGATTCTGTGTTGTGTGGGACTGTGCTGAAGGTCTTACAGAAGTTTACATAGACCTTCTTACTTAGGTAAACCAAATTGTTTGTGAAAAAAATTGATTTTTTTCTTGAAAGATACATATCAATTAAAATATGCTTTTATTCTCCATATTCTATAGGTGAACCTTGTACAAAAAGAATATTTAATTTGAAAAGTTTTTGGTTTTCTATCCGGTGTGTTAAAAATTAGATTGCTTTATGCAGATATGACAGCCAGATAAAGATAACATGACAGCCATCCTTACTGTTATACCTAGGGGGTGTAGGATTGCATATTTCCCCTTCTGGATTAGAACAATTAGAACCTTAATGATGCAGGAATATGATAATTATCACATCTTGTCTTCATGTGAACTGCACACATGATTTCTTCTGCCTCCTGTAAACATGTCATGGGATAGCTGTATTTTGGGTGCTCAAAGTCATTATTCTTAGTATATAGGCTGGCAGTTTGCTGCCTGGAATTCCTTGTTAGGATTCTATGACTGTTTCCTTTCAGTTTTACATGCTTATAGGTCAGTCAGTATATGCAATCTCAGCAGACTTTTTGCATTAGGAATTGTCATACCAAATTGGACTGAAACGAGGAAAAAATACTTTCTCTGTAAATTTATCATAACCAATATAAGAAAAATGAAGTATAAGCAGTACTGTTATAGGAGAGTATACCGCCAAATATAATAATGCTGCTTCCAGTGCTTATTAATATAGTTTCTTTCAATATAACTGGATAATCTATGGAGTAGTAAACAAAGTTCAGAAAAGACTTATACATTTCTTCTACTTAGAATTTCTGCAACACAAGTTAAATTCTTGCCTCAGTAAACAATTTATAGTAATAGGGAGCCCATTTGGGATAGTGCAGATTTTATCTTTGCTTGCAAAAGATAAACACAATAATGAATTCTGCTTTCACACTCCCAATTTAGTGAGCAAAATAAATAAAAGTAAATTGCAATTGCTCAAAATCATTTACTCAGCAAGTGTTAATGTTAGTGTCCTCAGTGACAGAGGTCTTAAGAATAGTTCATTACAGCATTAGCATATCAGAGTAGCTTCTTTTTCCAGAAAGATACCTTGCCAAGCATCTTAGGCCTTTGATTTAAATTTGGTTTTGAACACTGTTACCTTACTAATTTGTGTTGAATTACTAGAGTTAATGAAGAGAAAGAAAGTTTATTTCAAAATTTTAATTCTTTAATATTTTACTGTACAAGCAGAAGGGAAAAAAGAGACTTGAATCACCCAAACACAGCTGTTCCTTCAATCTTCTTCTATTTGTCAGATATTGAGCTTGCGTTATAGCTGTATAATGTTATGAGATTATAGAAGTTTCTTTGTCAGCAGCAATTTCATGGCTTGATATACTTTTTTTTTGGATCAAAACTGCATGAAAATCATGTTGATGGGATCGCTTCCAAGATGCTCTAAAATTACAATGAATCAATCTATTAATATAAGGAAAAACATCCCGAGACTTCAAAATAGAAACCATCCTTCATGGTGGCATCTGATAATCTCTGTATTTAACAATCAGTCAAGCTTTCTTCTGTGAACACTGACTTTTTTTCCTATTTATATTTAACATCTCAGCCAATGTAAGGTAAATTCCACTGGTTTATGCATGGTGTACTGCAATGGCTGTCAGAACAGATAAATATCATTTTCATCAAAGTCAAAATGTATGCATGTTTGGTTTTCAGTTTAGAAGCAACAATGATGACCAAAGTCTAGCTTTCTGAGTTCTCCTAGCCACACAGAAAGAGAAATCTAATAATAATTTTAGGAGTATATCTCTCTTGGCAAAATTTTAAATGCTAGCAGCAGGTATTTGTTGGCAAAATAACCACTCATACAAGACATGAATCTTCAAAAGTATTTTCTTGGACACTTCCAGAGTCCTGCTTCACAAAAAAATCTATTTGTGTGTATAGTTAGATCTAATAAAAACAGAGCAAATTAGTGCCCTCAGTGACCAGCATGTATCAAAGTACTGTGTTTGCACTGGAACTGATGGGAACTACTGGTTCTGGGAAAAAGAAATCATCAATCTACCATTAAAAAAGGGCATGGGCCAGGGACTAGAAGGAAGAGGAAACTACAGAGGCAGAGTCGCACTTTTGCTTTCTCTTATTTCAGGCTGTCCTGAAATAAGCGGTTTTTTTCTCAAGTTTGCTGCTGGAATGCTTCATTTACATTTTGATTGAAAATATTAAAAAGGGGATCTGGAAGCTGATCTCCCACTTTTCAGGGGAACACAAACAGCTATGAGATGATACACTTCTCTAAGTTTTTGTGCTAAGATTCCAAATGTTGCTTTTTTACTAATGAAGAAAAGAGAATATTTGATGTTTAAAACACCTGAATGCTTAAGTCATTTCCTGAGCATTTGATGTTCAGTGAGCTGTAGCAGGCTAAAAAGCTTTGGAGAATACTAGGACATGAAGGTATGGGAAACAGGGAAGAATCATCTTGCAGAAAAATGTTTTCTGTGCACCTGTTTAAGTAGCTAAAAATGAAGATTAAAAGAGGTTGCAATGCTTGCAGCTGTGGTTGTTCCGTGGTGAAAACAGAGAAATAGGAAAATAGGATTTAACCTTTTTTTAATGGAGAAGAAAGGTCTACAAAAACTCTTTATTAAAATGGTGTCAACAAACAAGTGATCAAATCACAGCTAGAAGTAATTAATAGCAGGTGATATGTTGATCAGAGTAAATGATTTACCATTCCCTATTTAGACACTTTTGTATATGAGAGGGGAAAAATCTTTAGTATTATAAATGGCATTTGTATAATTTTTGTTGCGGAAAATTAATAAATTTTTTTCGTGTAAAAAACTATAATTTACATTAGTACTACAAAGATCACATATGGAAGAACCATATATATAGCAAACAGGTATCAAAAACAACTTTAGAAACATCACAGCATGGCCCTGAGAAATAAAGTTTGTGCCATAGTGGTGACTGAAAAATTCTGTTTCACCTTTTTGTGAATATATTCTACTTTTTTTTTATTCCAAATAGTGATAATTAAAAGCAAAAATTTTGTTTGTTTTGTGTCTTGGTTTTTTTTTAATTCAAAATCTAATTTTTATTTAAAAGAAATAAAATGAAAAATACATATGTATAATAAAACTACTATGTACACAATGGGAATGTAAATTCACATTTCATTTTTTAGCTAAACTTTCATTTCCTCATGTATTTTAACATCCCCTTCCTTAACACTATGAATTCAAAATGTTCTCATTGGAAATAGGGAATATATATTAAATAACATGTAGAAATCTCTGGAGACCCAAAGATGAAGTGCAAGACAATAAATTGGGTTTTTTTTATATCTGAAAGAACGTGAAATGAAAACAGTAGCTGAATTATATATAAATAAGATTTTTTGACTATTTTAATTTGTTCATGGTCTAAGTGGCAGCTAAGAAGTCAAGACATAAATAAGATCTCATCTCTTTTTATATTATGGATTCATACTTTCTCTAAATCTTCCTTCAGACAAAGTATTCTTTGATCAGACCATCTCACTTGTTCCTTTCCATCAAATCCAGAGCACAAATGTGGGAACACTTCAGTTTCAAGTGAAACTTTTAATATTTAAATCATTCTGTTGTTATTAGACAACTTGAAATTATAAGGACTGCATAATTTTCTGGACTTTCTGAAAATTTTTTGGACTCAACAGCTTGTGCTTACATAGCACTAAGAGGCAGTGTGTGGACCATTCCCAATAGTCTGTTTTCCTTCAGCTGCCTGAAATTGAATCCCAGTACAATTTACTGGTAGAGATGTGGGCCTTTCTGTGTCAGTTAGCATTAATACTTGGTATTGACCTTGGATAAATTTAATTTATTTTGTATATAGGTGTAAATAATAAAACACATACATACCTACATATATAAAATAATCTGGTGTGTGACCACCTGAAATGGAAGAACTCTGACAGTGATTTAACCTGCATCTGTGCATCATGACATCTTTAACATAGTCTTCCCCAGCATCATACTGCTAGATATGGGTATATTATTAGCCCATGTCTACAAACAGGATATAGAGAAATTATGATTGCGAAAGTATCTCCTAAAGGTCTTACATGCTTGGTCTATAAACACTAGCACTGATACCTCTTTCTTTTCTGCACTATGGATAGAAAAGTATTGGTGTCTGTCACTGCCTGTTTCTCCCAGGATTTTACTATTAAAGAAATGTGAAATCTGAGCAAATTATTCCATATGCTAAACACTTCAGAGAGGAGCTCTTGGAAGAATTTGCAAGGTATATGAACAGTTTAACACACAATACACTGTCTTGAAGGTATAGGTGTCAAATCCAAATGAGCCTGTATTATACTGGACAGCTTACACTGAATAATGGAATGCATTTTCCATTGCACTACTTATATACTTCTGAACTTGAATTTTTGAGGGGGTAACTCTGTATAAATGCATTTATTTATCACTTTTACATGAGATTTTTTGTGGGTGTTGTTTCATGTTAGGTATGGATTAGAAACATTTTTAAATATCTCTCATAAGTGCTTTCTGTTTCATCACTAAATGGACTTGCCATGCACAAAGAAAATCGAGGTTTTTTTGCAAGAAAGCATATTTTTATTAGTCTGGAAAATGTACTAGTGAAAAAGCCTACATTAACCTTACATAAAAATATATATATGAGAGACCTCTTTTGATCATGCTATCAGGTAACCCAGAAGAGCAAGTTGGTAATACAAACAGTTACAATATATTTTCAAATTTGTGAGGTTTGTCACCTCTGTGGGAGATGTGTTGCTTGGACTGTGAGATTTTCTTCACACCTTATGTCCTTCCACAGTACTCTTCCCCATTGACTAATGAAGAAATTACTACTAAAAAGGCTGTGTCTATTATTTATTTAAATACACAGAGTGTCTGACCTGTTGTTTTTAATGTGGTCTACCTTTGCTACTATCATATGAGCACAGTTTATAGAAATTAAAGGGACAGCACAGAGGCATCAGTGGTGAGATGGTTATCAGAATACCAGACTTGAATTGCTTATTGAAAGATGATACTTTGAGTAATATTATCTTTATTTGTTCCTGGCCAAAGTGTTTCTTATTTATTTCAGTACAGCACAAACATTTTAATTGGATGAGGAAACAGGTGAATCATTAGGAATAACAGATTTGTACTTTGACATAACTGGCATTCGACACTATGTTATCAGATATTATTAGAGGAATATAACTTTTTTCTGCAGCAATCTCATTAATGAAGCCTGCTTTTGTATAGATTCGTGTCTTATGTCTCTTTTCTTTCTGTCTTCCAGTGCTCTACTTTCAAACCTCTCCCAAATCATTTCCCGCCTTGACTGGGCAACTATCAGAATGCTGTTCCAGTGACAGAGCGCACTGACTGTGCAGGCTGATCTCCTGCACTTATCAGTCCCAGGCAGGTGCTGTCTTTCATACTGGATATCCCCTTCTCCTTTGAGAAAAGTAATCATTTAAAAGGCTGATCATAGAATACATCTATTCTTCTTCTTCGAATTTTCCACCTATCTGTCCAGTTCAGTGAATTTAGACAGATAGATTTTAAGGTAACTAGGATGGAATAGAGACAATTGGAGAGCCATCAAAATTATATGTACATTGTTTACTTTAAAAGACATACTATGGATATAAAATCAAAACCTCATATAGATTGAACTTCATCTTCTGAAGTGAAAATGTTACCTAGTCTTAAAAATAGTGTTTTGTTAATAACAAAGTGTTGGACTGACCTTGGTGGCCATCAGGTGCCCAAACCATTCTATCATCCCCCCTCCTCAACAGGAGAGAGGGAGAGAATGTGACAAAAAGCTCATGGGTTGAGATAAGTACAGGGAGATCATTTACCAGTTACTGTCATGTTCAAACTAAACTTAACCAGTAAGTCAATTAATAAGTGAGTGGGATAATGAAAACCAAGAATAAATCTAAAACACCTCCTCCTCACCCTTCCATTTTTCCCAAGCTCAAAATCACTTCCAGTTTCTTGATCTCCCCCCAAGAGGCACTGGGATATAGGGAATGGGGGTTGAAGTCAATCCATGATCCTTCATCACTGCTGCTCCTTTTTCCTCATGCTCTTCCATTGCTCCAGTGTGGAGTCCCTCCCATGGGGTGCTGTCCTTCAGAAGCAGATTGCTCCAGGGTGGGTATAGGGCCACAAGTCCTGCCAGCAAACCTGCTTCAACACGGGATCCCCTCTCCATGGGACCACAGCCAGCAGCCTGCTCCGGCACTGGTTCCCCACAGAATCACAACCTCCTTCAGGCATCCACCTGTGCTAGCATTGACACGACCCACCGGTAGAGGGCGTAATGCTCGTTAGAAATTCTCTGTAATCAAGAGGCTGAATAAAGACACCAGATCACGTGTCAGGGAACTCATGTGTTTTATTACACAGTTGCCATAACTCCAGCAATCAGCCCAATATTTAGACTCAAAAGGTGTTGGCAAACAAGCTCTTAAATTTATACTTCCACAAGAGCAGAGGTTAACAAGCCCTTAATTTTGAACAGTACACTTCAATAATTCACAGTTCCCACAATGAACTCCTTAAACGTGACAGCTTACAAGCCACAATTTCACTTTTCAAAGGTGCTGACTAACAAGCTGACTAACACACTACTCAAGGTCTCCAATCCCATCAGAAAGTTCAGTACCCAGTACAGGGTAAAGTATGATAGCTGTGCTTTGCCTGAGCAAAGCAAGTGGGTAGAAAAATAAAGACCAAAAGGGAGAGAACAAAAAAATACACCCAGTACTTGGATCCTGTGTTGGCCTGGAGCTTGGACAAACCATGAGAGTGACAAAGGGGAAAAGAGAGAGAAAGAGAGGGGCCAAATCTGCTTCCTTCTGTAGTTAACCTGGTGCACACTTCCTATGTAAACTAGATTTTTTGCGCCATTCTATAGTGTCACGGCATTCCGTTCTCATGTGCACAGCAGCCCTTTGAGCCCTCATTCCAGAAAGTGAGTCTGGGGGAGGGGACTGAGCAGGAGACTCCAGGTGAAGAAGGAAGTTGGCTCAGAACAGCACTGCCTCACCTCCACAAGACTCTCTCTTGTGATCAAATCTTACCTGTCATCACAGAATGTCTGAGACAAAACAGGCTTATCTCTGGTCCTCCACCGAGGTGGAGTCATCCATGGGCTGCAGGGGGATACCTGCTCCACCCTGGACATCCATGTGCTGCAAGAGTGACAGCCTTCCTCTCCATGGTCTTCACCGCAGGCTGCATCTCTGCTTCAGCACCTGGAGCACCTCCTTGCCCTCCTCTCTCACTGACTTTGGTGTCTGCATGGCTGTTTCTCATATATATATTCACTCCTCTTTCCTGGCCGCTGTTGCAGAACAGTTTATCCCCCTTCTTAAATATGTTATCACAGAAGCACTGCCAATGTCACTGATAGGCTCAGTTTTGGCCAGTGGCAGGCCCCTCTGGAGCCAGCTGGAACTGGCACTGTCCAACATGGGGGAAGTTTCTAGCATCTTCTCACAGAAACCATCCCTGCATCCCCTCTACTATCAACACCTTGCCATGTAGAACCAATACAATATTTCAGAACAATTTCCAACACTAATATTTCTGATATATATTCCACAGAAAATAGTTTGCTTTATATACTTCCTTTACCTATCTGAAATCTTCACTGACATGAATTTGATTCCCACAGCTTCTATTGCAGTGTTTCTACTGTTCCTCTGAAGAGTTTACTGTTTAATTTTTTTTCTTTTATTGCCATTTATATAATATTAACAATTTTATAAAGAACTTTTAAAATTTATTAGATTAAATTTATAGGATGACCACAAATATCTTAATGTGTTAACACATATATTCTCCTACTTATAACTCCCTTTTAGAAACTGAGGGGCAAAACAAAAGGAGAATATAGGAGAAAATAGCGTTTTTCATTTCATTGCAAACAAAAGAACTAAAATAAAACAACTGCAAAGTCATCAGCTGTAATTTTCAGCTTTTCAGGATGTTACTACTTGCCAGATTTCTGAAAGGCCTCACTGCACTAACTGTTGGGCTTTTTTTCTGAGTTTGGCCATAAGCATTGCAGTGGGAGCGACAATATGCTGAGCTCTGTTGAAAATCTTGTTGGTGCAGAACAACTGAATGAAAAATTTTGGCCCTGAGCCCTGTGGAATAACAAAATCCACATATCCAAGATCATGGTTATAGTTTATAGCACCGGGGTGTGCTCTGGTTCAAAACACTGAATATTGCGCATGAATGTAAGAAAGCACTTCAGCATATAATTCACCTTAGAAATACCCTGGGGAGGAAAAAATTCCTGAGGTCATCTTTTTTATTAACTAGATTTTAACACAAAATATTACAACACCAAATTCAAATTCTGGCATGTTTCTGATTAAAGTGTAGGATTTTTTATTATTTTTTTTATTTAGTTGTTTCTCTTTTTTTCAGTTTATTAAGAATTAAGGCAAACATCAGGCAAGAAGCTAAGCTGTTTAAAATTAGGAATGATGTCTTAAAAAGAGGAAAGATTTATTTTACTATATTATCATTTTAGAAATGTTATAAATTTTCCATTTTGTTTCTGTTTGAATTTTCATAGCATTATGGATCAAGAATTTAATACTTAGGTATTCCACAACATAAATACTTCTTAACACTTGTCTCCTAGGTAAATTTTCTCCTCATACTGTCTGCCTAATGATCAACTATTGTAATTATTTCTCCTTCATCTGTATTTAATTGCTGCCTTCACACCTCGAACATGAATGTGGTTCTGATCTTCTTCCTTTTTACGTCCTCGCCCTTGATGCCAAAGTACAGACAAGGACAACATGGATATTGAAGACTCATAATAGTTCTGTTTGATATGACTTAGGAAGGATATGAAAGAGATCCAAAAATCTTGACAACTTAATGAAAATGATTAGGAAAAACTATTTTGCTCTTTTTCTCTTAATAAAAGACTCAAAGACATCTGGTAAATCTAGATCATGGGTTCAGACAAACAGAAGGGATTTTGGTTTAATTAAATGTGAAACTCATTTCCACAGAATCCTGTGGATGCCAAGAGCTTGCCTTTTTTCCATTTTTTGGTAAAATGTTGTTGTGTTACTTTAAAAAGATAGTGAGCAAATCAAGTGGAACTTCTTGGAGAAAAGGATAGGTTTCATTTTCCTCTGCTGAATATGATCAGGATGGGGTGGGGGGGGGAGGAAACAATGGCCTTTTAAACATCAGAATAGAGCAGGAAGGTAGAGATAATTATTCTCATGCTACAGAAAAAGCTGTTTCTTTATGGGATCAAGACAATCACAGAGAATGGTAGCAAGAATATCAGAAATCTTTTCTAATATGAGTATATTTTATATAAGTATGGCAAACCACAAGAACTTAGAGGCAGTGTAATACCTCATATTGATAATTAAGACACAGGCAGTTCAGACACTTGAATTGAACAAACCATTGACCAGTTGCTGTTCAGTGAATATTAAGGAGACTGAATAGTTTCTGCTTGGGTAAAGAAGATATGAATTAGGAAGGTGTGCTGGTTTTGGCTGGGGCAGAGCTAACTTTCTTCACAGTGGCTAGTTATGGGGCTATGTTTTGAATTTGTGCTGATCACAGGGTTGATAAGGCAGACATGTTTTTGTTATTGCTGAGCAGAGCTTACACAGAGCCAAGGTCTTTTCTGCTTTCCGTACTGCCACTCTGGCAAGGAAGCTGTGTGGGCATGTGAGTTTGGGAGAAGGCACAGCCAGGTCAGGTGACCCAATCTGACCAAAGGGACATTCCATACCATGTGACATCATGCTCAGTATATAAAGTGGGAGGAAGAAGGAAGAAGGAGAATATATTTGGAGTGATGATACTTGTCTTCCAAGTAACCTTTATGCATGTAGGGACCCTGCTCGCCTGG